>NC_041385.1:852010464-852026330 GCF_002162155.2 Triticum dicoccoides | reverse complement strand
GGCGACGGTGGCGCTCGGAGGTGGATGGGGAACGAAGGGGAGAGGCAACGAGCAGGCGGAGAGGGCGAGGGGAATCTAGGAGTGGGTGGAGGTAGGTGGGGGGAGGTCTCGAGGAGCCGGAGGGGGAGGCTCTTATCCACCCGCGGCGTTGCCGGCGAGGTGGTCGGGCGGCGACGAGCCCCTGTAGCGGCGCGCATCGGGGGAACAGGAGGGAGGGGAGAGCGACCGGGGAGGGGGCATGGGCCGGTCTAGCTAGGCCAGCTAGCGCGGGTGGGCCGAAGCCCAAGTGGGGCAGGGGCTTTCTCTCCCCTCTGTTTTTTTTTCTTTTTCTCCTTTTCTTTTCTTTTCCAGCAGCTTTTGCATTTTTCTTTTGCCACAATTGACTTTGCAAAAAATTATGCCACTGGCCAAAACAAACTCAAAGAATTAAAGTGCACTGCCTCAAAAAGGTTGGGTGGCTTTTGGAATAGTTGCCAATTTTTTATAAATCCAAAAGGCATTTAATTTATTTCTTAGGCCACTGTTTGAAGTAGCTTAGGCCACTCAAACCTTTTTGCAAAAATGTTGGTTCACCACCAATAGTAGTTGTGGATTATTCTGCACATGATGAACATTTTTGTTTTCATGTCTGAGCATTTTGAATTTCAGACAAAATTTGAATTTGAATTCAACTGGAATTTAAAAGAGAAAGGAGACAATTATGATCAGGAACATGTTTAGCAAAAAAAGATTAACTTAACCCCAGGGGTTACTGTAGCATCATTACACCGGGGTTTTACAGTTGCCAAGGGTTATGCTCAGTGAGAGCGAGAGGGGATGGACTTTGATGAGGTTTTTGCACCAGTTGCCCGAATGGAAACAGTGCGTGTGTTGCTAGCTCTCGCGGCACATTCCGGCTGGGAAGTTCATCACATGGACGTCAAGTCCGCGTTCCTAAATGGCGAGCTTGGCGAAGAGGTTTATGTTGCCCAGCCACCTGGGTACTTGGCCGTCGGCAAGGAGGACCGAGTGCTCAAGCTGCACAAGGCACTGTATGGCCTTCATCAGGCCCCCCGGGCATGGTATGCGAAGCTGGACCGATCTCTGACAGAGCTGGGCTTCACACGTAGCCCGTTGGAGCATGCAATGTATAGGCGTGGTGATGCAACCTCATTCCTTTTGGTTGGAGTCTATGTAGATGACCTCATCATCACCGGGACGGACGTTTCTGCCATTGTGATGTTCAAGCAACAAATGCAGCAACTGTTTAACATGAGCGACCTCGGACTCCTAAGCTACTATCTAGGGATCGAGGTGTCGCAATCAGAAGGCCAAATCAAGTTGCATCAGCGAAGCTATGCCGCCAAGATTCTGGAGGCTGCTGGCATGAGTGAGTGTAATGCTTGTGCTACACCTATGGAGAACCGTCTGAAGTTGAAAAAAGAAGATGGTGGAGAACCGGCCGATGCCACTTTGTACCGGAGTGTGATTGGGAGCCTACGTTATCTTGTGAACACTAGACCCGACATCGCATTCGCTGTTGGGATCACCGGCCGGTTCATGGAAAAGCCTAGCTCACACCATTGGGTGGCTGTCAAGCAAATTCTCAGATACATAAAGGGAACAATGGACTATGGATGCTGTTATAAGGCTGGCCATGGAGAAGTAACACTTGTTGGTTACAGTGATAGCGACCATGGAAGTGACACCGGGGATCGCAAGAGTAATTCTGGGCAGATCTTCTTCCTCGGTGAGAATCCAGTGACTTGGTGCTCGCAAAAGCAAAAGATCGTGGCTCTCTCTTCTTGTGAGGCCGAGTACGTCGCAGGAGCAGCAACAGCATGCCAAGGGGTGTGGCTATCACGGCTCATAGGAGATATGCTAGGCAAGCCAGCGGCCAAGTTCAAACTGCTGATCGACAATCAAGCCGCCATTGCACTGAGCAAGAATCCTGTTCATCATGACCGGAGCAAGCATATTGACATCAAGTTCCATTTCATACGGGACTGTGTAGACACCGGCAAAGTGGAGGTTAGTCATGTCCGTACACAGGAGCAACTCGCCGACGTGCTGACAAAGGCGTTGGGGCGGGTGATCTTCGTCGAGATGCGGCAGAAGATCCGGATGATCAAGGTGTAGCTGGAGCGCTGAGTCTATGGGGGTGAAATGTTGGATAAACTCATCGCTGTTTCCTTGTTCAGAATAATATGGTGCATGGCCGGTGTGACATCTGCATGCACGTAGCTAGTATACCGGGAGTGCTTGTAGCCGTCCAGGTTGTTTTTATTTGCTCATTTCTTTGTTTTAGTCCTCCGGTTAGTAAGGCACACGGATGCAGTCGTGGGATGGCATGGCATCACGCAAATCGTGGGCAGTCTGACCGGAGGTTTGTTAGCTGAGATCCATTGTAATCGAGCTACATTTTTCAAAGGAATAACTGAAAGACTCGCGTAGGTTCAGGCGAGGCAAATATACTACTATCTCCCGTTCGTCCTCGCTCGTTCTTCTCTCTCTCCGGCGATCTAACTCGCCACTCCGGCAACAACAATTGGCATCAGAACCGTGGTGTTCGATCCACTCTCCGGTGGCCGGCGGTGTCCGATCCGCGGCGTACCATGTCGGATAGCGAGGAGGAGAAGAAGAACAAGGGCGGCGGCAAGTCGTCGCCGAGGACGCCTTCATCCAAGGCGCCGCTCGCTCGCCTCACCGGCGACGGCAGCGGCGAGTACCGCATGGTGGAGCGCGTCGTGCGAGAGGAGTCAGGGGCGTCGATGATGCTCACCCGCACCAATTACCAGGAGTGGGCACTTGTGATGCAGGTCAAGCTGCAAGTCGCCTGCGTCTGAACCGCGGTGATCGAAGATGGCGCCGACGAGAACAACGACCGGCGCGCGCTGCAGATTATAGTCTCCGGCGCGCGCTGCGTATAATCTTCATGTGTTCTCGTCCGACAAAGCAACCTGAGCGTGCAGTCATTGCTTCGGCAGTGATGCGCAATCTCTCAGCTACGGGCAGTTTACCGATGCCGTTGTGTGCCATGGCATGGTACACTGGGTATATCGTCATTATGTAGAACTATACTGTTAGAGCAACTCCACTCGTTCGTCCCCTCAGCGCATAGGCCGGCGCTATTTCGGACGCTTGCCCGACGATTTTTAGGTCCTGTGGTGATCTAGGTCCCACCCTCGCCCCCAGGTGCCGTCCCAAGGTGTCATAAATTTAAACTTGTCCATTCCCGCTATCCAAAAAACGCCACAAAGTCCAGGCGATCGGTGATCACACCTCACCACAGTTTGGCGATCAATAAAAAGTTCGGCGTGCAAAAGAAAGGACGCGTAGGCAGTGCATCAAATGGCGGCGGTCGGACTGGAGGGAGTCGGCGTGCACGGGCTAGTCGGCGTCGGCGCGGCTTCTGTGCTGAGCGACATGGAGGCATCATCGCTCGGGCTTGGCGGCGGTGTTGGGGTCCGCGTGAAAAAAGTATACAAGCTACAAAATTCTACACTAGAAAATGTCCAAGAAAAACTAGAAACTATACACAAGTCCACTCCCTGAAACTGCACAAGAAGTAAAGGAAAAAGAAACCAAAAAAGATAAGGAAAAAGAAACTAGGTAGATCAGATTCCTTTTTTATGTGCTCATCCCACATATGTACACCTTTTATATTCCACAACTGTAAAAGTTCTTCAACCAATTGCCTTAGATACACATCAATATCGCTGCCGGGTTCTTAGGGCCTTGGATGAGCACTGGCATTATAATGTACTTTCGCTTCATGCACAACAAAAGGAGGAATGTTATAGGTACGTAGAGTCACAGGCCAGGTGCTATGATTGATATTCTGCTCCCTAAAAGAATTAATGCCATCTGCACTTATACCAAACCATAAGTTCCTTGCGCCATCTGCAAACTCTGGCCACTTTCTCTCGATTTTTCTCCACTGCGACCCATCAGCCGGGTACTCTCAACATCCCGTCTTTTTTACGGTCTTTTTTGTGCCACCGTATCAACTTTTCATGCTCTTTGTTTTGGAACAAACGTTTCGACCGTGGTATTATACGAGCATATCACATCACCTTGGCAGGAACCCTCTTCCTGCGGCGCTCGCCCTCAACATCACCAGGGCCATCACGGCTGATCTTATAGTGCAATGCACCACATACCGGGCATGCATTCAAATTCTCACACTCCTCACCGTGGTAGAGGATGCGGTCATTAGGGCATGCATGTATCTTCTACACCTCTAATCCTAGAGGGCAGACAACCTTCTTTGCTTTGTATGTACTGTCGGACAAATTCGTTGTCCTCTGGAAGCATCTTCTTTAATATTTTCAGTAACTTTTCAAATCCCATGTCAGATATACCATTCTCTGCCTTTCATTACAGCAATTCCAGTGGGCTACCCAGCTTCTTCTTGTCATCTTCGTAATTTGGGTATAACAATCTTTTGTGATCCTCTAACATGCGCTGCAACTTCAACCTCTCATTTTCACTTGCGCAGTTTCTCTTTGTATCAGCAATGGCCCGACCAAGATCATCAGCGGGCTCATTTGATGCCTCTTGATCTTCAGTTTCCCCCTTTGCAGTATTACCATATTCAGGGATCATGGGATAGTTGTCATCGTCATCTTCTTCTTCGTTGTCTTCCATCATAAACCCTTGTTCTCCGTGCTTGATCTAACAATTATAGACAGACATGAAACCGGACTGAAGTAGGTGGGTGAGAAGGATTTTTGAGGCCTAGTAATTCCTATCATTCTTAGAGACACCACATGGACAACACATAAAGCCATTCCGCTTGTTTGCCTCAGCCACAGACAGAAAACTATGCACGCTATTAATGAACTGAGGAGAGTGTCAGTCATCGTACATCCATTGCCGACTCATCTTCATTACACAACATCGAAAAGACCAAATAATGCAAGTTCATACATAGAGTTCATACATACTTCTCATAAAACAACATAAAACTATCTAGCTAAATCATTTAAATGCAACAATAAATGCGATCAAAATCGCAACTAAGATAATAATTGATCCAAGAACATAATGATATCAAGCCTCTTTATTAATGGTACATTTTCTAATCTTTTCAATCTTCAAGCGCATTGCATCCATCTTCATCTTGTGATCATCGACGACATCGGCAACATACAACTCCAATTTCATCTTCTCTTCTTCAATTTTTTTTCAATTTTTCTTTCAAATAATCATTTTCTTTTTCAACTAAATTTAACTTCTCGACAAGAGGGTCGGTTACAATTTCCGGTTCACATGCCTCCTACATAAAAATATCTATGTCAACTTGATGGACATAATTGTCATAAAAGTGAAATGAAACAAATAGTTATAAATATAATATAGCACATCTGAATCATAAACCCGACGAAGGCTGACGGGACGGATATCAAAACCATGGCACTATCTATAACAAAAAATCATACAAGAAAATTATACAAGTATCTATCTAAATCATACAAATAAGATTTTTTTTACAGAAAGGATAAGAACAAGAGCCTCACCAAGGTGGTGCTGGAGACGGGATGGCGCGGGCGATCGACGATGGTGAAGACGGGGACGGGAAGGCACTGAGTAAACCACACCAACACATATACAAAGTAAGAAATTAATTTGAGCTCAAATTCCATATATAAATCAAATAAACTCCCACATAATTACTCTCAAATTCCATGTCGGCGTCTTCGTTTTCCGACATTCTCTCCTCTTCCTCTTCCGTCGTCCACCCCAGCAAATATATGGTGAGCAGTAGGAGTAGACATAAGAAGACGGCCACAGCCGCTAACACGAAGATGTACAAGGTTGTTTTCAGATGCTGCGGGCTTCCGGCAGCAAAGGCACCGATCAGACAGATGAAGCTCACTGCTGAGCAGAGAGACAAGGCATGGCTTCGTATGGCTGGCCTGTACATATTCGGGTTGACGAGGAGTAAGATGAGGACGGTGGACAGCATGAAGCTCACCGAGTTGCAGTAGAAGAAGACCTTGTAGCGGCGTGGATAGTTGTAGAGGAGAACTGGGTCGCCCGCACGGTGCCCGGACTGGATGTCGTCCTGGAGCAGGAAGCCGCCTGGTGGGGTCAAGCCGGCTTGGTAAGTGATGCTTGCGACCAGGATTGCGAAGAGGAGGAAACGGTGTCCCTTCTTGTCCACCAACGCATCATCTTTTATCTTTTTGAGGACAACCGGCGCTTCATCTTCGCTGCCCAGCGTGAAATATTGAACGTGGACGACCACGTAGACCACGGCGGCACCAGCTATGCCCACGGCATACATGGAGGATATTTGGTCCCGGCAGCTCCCGATTGCATATGCGACGATGAGGCCAAGCAAGTACAATATCATGGCCGCTTGCAGTGCGTGGTGCTCGTTCAGGTAACTTTTCTGGGCCAGAAAGATGGCAAGGAACGAGGCCGCAAAGGCAACCGTGTTGCAGTAGAAGAAGGCTTTATACCTCCCGGCGTTGGTCGATAGGAGTATGGGATCACCAGCCATGTGGCCGTCCTGCCAAACGGCGTCGCCTGGATGGTGGCCTCCCTCGGCGCTGTCCCAGAAGCCACCCGGCGTGCTCAGCCCGGCCACGTAGGCGATGGCCGTCAAGAACATTGTTAGCGGCGCCAGGAGCTTCCGGTAGTCTGACTCTGAGTCTTCTTCAGGAATACAAATGAAAATTAAAGACTGAAGCATAACATTGACCAGGATAATGGACACCATCACATAGAAGACGACAAGCCTGAATTTGTCCGGGCAAGCCCCAGTACAATAGGCCACCATGAAGGCCAACGTGGCCATCAGCATCAAAAGCCCCAGCAGCAGATCGGTACTGAACTTGGACCTGCTATTCTTGGGGCAGGCGGTGAGGACGAGGGTGAGTATGACGACCATTAGTGACAAAGCGATTGCCGCGGCGTTGAAGTAGAAGAATAACACATATCGACGGTAGTGGGTGGACCGCATGATTGGGTCATGCCAGACACCACCCGGCGGGGTCATGGGTGTCCTGTCAGACACCACCCGGCGGGGTGAACCCCGCTGCATACGTCGCCGTCGCCATCAGTGTCGCCAGCATCATGATGCAATCTCTCCTATAGCTGTCAACCTGTCTGCTGGCCTCGTCGCGAGGCACAACAGATTCCATGGGGATACAAGAGGTGTCTCAAAGTTCAACTCTCGGTTGGAAGATATGACCTGGAGCTCTCCTCACTCCTCAAGATATGACCCTCGTGTGAAAACACTTTTGCTCAATTGTAGATCTAACGTTGAGCTTGGATATCTAAGTGCCACATACCTTGGCGTTGGGAAAAAAGATTATCGCGATATCGAGAGTGAACGCAGTTTGCAGGGCAAACTTCAGAGGGTATGGTCTTGAGCTGTTATCAAGGTTTTTGCTTCTGAGTGGGACGTTTTTCTCGTGGGATAGAGAGAAACTCTGATACGACGGATACCATGAAATTGCAAACGATTTTTGCTGAATCCAAACAAATTGATTCAAATTAAAAGATTCGTATATGATGATAATAATGGTATTAATTTGGTACTGTACATGTTAAATTTTTTGTTGTGTTTGGACATTGTAGTAGCTCGTAGAGAAAAAAAAACAAAATACGGCTCGGAAAAACTTTGAAAAAAGACACTATTTTAGTTTTTTTCTTGCTAGAGCTCCTAGCATGTCATTTGATAACAAAAATTACCTTGCGCACCCGAGCATGTTGGATGCCAAAAAACTGCATTTTTTTTTGAATTTTCTTGCTATTTTTTAGAATTACTGTTCACATGCGTACAAGTTTACTGTTTTTCCTTTGCCATGAGCTCCTAGAGAGTCCAAATAGCATGAAGATCTGCACGCACATTGCGCTCTTGAGTACCTTTGATCCCACAAAATGTCAGATTGTTTTGAATTTTTTTGCTATTTTTTTCGAGATGGTCAAAGCATTTTGACCGGACGGCAACGATGCAGAAGGGCATTTTTATAAGGGCAACTAATGGCAGGGGGGCAAATTTGAGCATGCTTCAAAATTAGGGGCAAATCTGAGTAGTGGGTTCCAGTTAGGGGCACAAATGTAAATGTCCCTAATATTTTTATCTATAGACTTGACTTAGGATAAAACTAATATGCAGAGTAAATAAAAATAGAGGAAGTGTTATTTTTTATCTTTGATGAAAGCATTTAAATATGATAAGAGAATAAATAACTAAATACTACTACTCCCCGGGGATTGATATGTGAAAAAGAGTTGCCCATAGTAGGACAGATAATTACACGATATAGATCTGTTTATTAATTTTATCCCCTGTATATTGGCCAAAATCAATATTTTGACCTTGTCAGGATTTTTTAGCACGATCCGAAAGCTTTTAGAATTTTTTAGCACGACCTGGACCTTTTAGTAACCCCGAGGCTTGTGATGTTTCTGTCCCACCAAGACATGCCAAACAAACCAGCGTTGCTTCTCTGAATATATTAGGGGGCATGTGCATACGTTGCTGGAAACGCCATAAGCTATGGAATTTCTTCTTGGGGCAGCAACGCCAAAGGCCATAGCGTTTCCAGTAACTCGCTAAGGTTGGGTGTTTCTGCCCTCACACGTGCGGGGTCAACTGCTACTCAAAACATACGGCAGTTTGGTGTTTCCATGTGGGTCAGAAACACCGCAAGCCATGGCGTTGCATCAATGGGTCAGACCATGCTTAAAATTTCTGCAAAGATCATTTTGTGCTAAAAAAAACATGACAAGGTAAAAACAGTGATTTAGGTCCAGCCCATATACGGGGCCAAAATAATTGTTTTGATCTTTTCCGTAACTTGAGCACCATCAAAAACTTTAGCACGATTTGACCCTCCTTTTTAGAAATGCCAAGCATCATGGTGTACGACGCAACACATGTGTGTTTGCCGTTTCTACTTGGCTACAACCTACTGAGTATACTACGTGGCAGGGCAGATATTAATTTAAGAGAAATGTTAACGCCCACACGTGTGGGCGTTTGCATATCGCCCACACGCCTCCATCACCACTCATTTTGCCACGTATGAATAGATGACATCAGCAGAATTTTTTTTGGTTTTCGGCTTAAAAATGTTGTATCTCCTAAATAAAAAAGCGAACTAAAAATTCATTTTCACCATTAAATCCGTCTCGACGAGATCTTCAAAACTAGACCCCATGTTGATATGTTTCGATGATTTTTTTTTTTGCCAGAAGTTGCCACGATATTTACACTGCAGTTGCCATAGGGCTTAAACTAAAGTTGCCATGTGGCAATTTTAGTTTGTAGATCATGGCAATTTTAGTATTTTGATGATGGCAACTTCAGTACTTTGACCATGAAAATTATTTTTTGTATGAACCATGGCAATTTTACGTGCATGTATCATGGCAATTTTAGTTTATGGTTCATGGCAAGTCTAGTTTCTTAATTCCCCGTTTTATAAATGTCAAAATTTACTTTTAAATGTAGAAGAAAATAGCTGAAACATATCATGGCAACTTCAGTGTAAACATCATGGCAATTCATATGCAATAGGCATGACAACTTTTAATTAAAAAAAGAAAATTCATCAAAACATGTCAACATGGGATCTAGTTTCGAAGATCTCATCGTGAGGGATTTAATGGTGAAAACGGATTTTCAATCGGATTTTTCGTTTAAGAGATAAAACATTTTAAAAACTGAAAATCCAAAAAGATTCCTGCATGCATTCATGCAATGACGTGGCAATCTGTTTACATTAAAGACGTGTGGTGCGTCTCCCTTCTTGCGACACGTGTGGCAGTTAGCGCGACCCTAATTTAATCAGGATCGCTGTTTATGGCAGGAGCTATCGTTACAGGACGACTCTGAGTGCTACAGCAGGCAACGTATATTGATGGTACCGGATTGCACGGACCGCAGTGAGTCTGCAATGTTCACACTCTAATTTAATCACATTCGTTGTTGATGGCAGGAGCTGCCGCTACAGCATGACTCGGAGTGCTTTTTTTGACAAAAGTGTGAATTTTATTGACTCAAATGGAGCATCAGGTAGATAAAAGCACAATGAGCACACACCCGGTCTCTACATAGTTAGGATGCACACAGTTAACACAAAAAGAAATCATCGCCAAATTGCAAAGTCCTATAAAACCAAAGCTATGCCTAAATGGGTAAAATCCAAAGCGAACTAATCCGCGATCCACAAACTACAGTAATAACCATACAACACAACCATCTCATGACACCCCAAGGACAATGAGGTTTTTCAACAACGACGCCTTCAGAAAGGGAGCGACGCTAGAGCACCGTCGTCGCTGAATGCAACCACAAAAGGTCAAAGTCTAGGTTTTCACTTTGAAGAACCAATCCGAGGATATCCAAACAATGCTTCAACAAGGTAACGACAAAAAATATCGTCATTGTCAGGTATAACCAACTCGGGCCAGATCTGGGTTTTCACCCGGGAACTTGAGACTCGGTACACGTGAAGCACCACCATCGTTGTCAATCTGTTGCCACAACTTTTTCACGATCATAGCAGCTGCAAGGGGCTGGGCTAGGAACCGACTGTCACCACTGCACAACCATCTCTCTGTGTCAAGCCATCATCCATAGATTGCATCTCATCATCAAAGGCAACCAACGTATCTAGAGAGATAACCCTTGCAAAGATCTTTCGGTATGCATTACAATCAGCAGTGAGCGTCAATGCAGGTATGAGTGGTCATCACACCGACCAACACGCGGAGTACCTCACCGCCGACTAGCACCTTGTTGAAGAGAGTCCAGCCGAGATGCGTCGGCCCACGGGCCGACATGTCCAGATCTGGAGCATGAAAGGCAGATCGAATTGCTCGCCAAGAACCAGAGTGTCGTAGCCCTCCTGACACGAGCACCCATGACCCCTGGCGGCCCAGCTCCATTGAAGCTCCCATCAGCAGCGCCCAATGCCTAGTGCGTCAACAATTGAGAAACCGCATCTGAGCCACACACAGATCGGGCCCAGCCCACATAGCCACCTACGTCGGGGTCAAGGAAGCCTTGCGGGACCTAATACTTCTCCAACTTATCTTTAATTTTTGATTGTTTCATGTTATTATATTGTCAATCTTGTGTGCTTTATACACCATTTTATATCAATTTTTGGAACTAACCTATTAATCTCGTGCCTAGTGCCAGTTCATGTTTTCTTCTTGTTTTTGATTTTACATAAAATCCATACCAAACGAAGTGCAAACACCATTAATCTTCTTGACAATTTTTTCCAGGACCAAAAGAGACCCTACAAGTTTCGGGTGAGTCCAGACGACATACCAGGCGATGACAAGGCAGTGAGGCACGTCCTACTCCCTTGTGGGCCCGGTTGCCTTGTTTACCTAATTCTTGGCCTATAAATCCCCAATTATTTAGAAATCCCCGAGAGAGGTCCCGAAACAATTCTTCACCACCGCAAACCTCTCTTCTTCCACAATCGCATCTGGAGGCCTTTTCCTGCACTTTGTCGAAGGGGGAATCCATCACGGAGGCTATCTTGATCAACCTTGCAGCTTGCATGATAATGTGTGAGTAGTTCCAACAGCACCTACGGGTCCATAGCAATAGTTAGATGGCTCTCTTTATCTGAGTCCATCTTCAATACAATGATCTCTTCGGAGACCTACTCGATGTAACATTTGCAGTGTGTTTGTTGGGATTCGATGAATTATGGGTTTATGATCAGATTATTCATTGAAAGTAATTGAGTCTTTTCGGAGATTTATTATGTCTGATTTTATAACCTTGTATTGCTCTCCGATCTATCCGTCTTCTTTGGCACAGTAGATTGATTTATCTTTAGTGGACGAGGTGCTTGGTAGTAGGTTCAGTCTTGCGACGACCTTACTTTGTGATAGGAGGAGTAGCAAGGCATATATTGTATGTTGCTAGTAATGGTAAAACGACAGGCTCGAACATATTATCTGGTTTTGATTTGTTTACATTGTGTCATCATGCTCCAAGCAATACACTATTTATTATGAACTTAATACCATAAGATGCATGCTGGATGTCAGTCTACTTGTCTCATATGTAATGCCTATATGTGAATCATGCCATGAATAACGTTATAACTATACACTTTTCTATCAGTTGCTCAACTCTAATTTGTTTACCCACCATTGATATGCTAATGAGAGAGATGCCTCTTGTGAACGCTATGGCCCCTGGGTTCATTCACTTTATATTTACTAAAACCCTTAAAATACTTGGTGTAATTTTTTATTTTCTTTTTCAATTTATCTATCTACTACTATTAGAATTGATACTTGCAATTAACGAGTATAAGGGGATTGGCAACTCTCTTGCTCGTGTTTTGTGCAAGTATTCGTTGTGTGTGTGTGTGTGTGTGTGTGTGTGTGTGTGTGTGTGTGTGTGTGTGTGTGCAGGTACTGTTGACATTTGTTCGCATGAGTCTCCTACTGGTCCGATAACCTTGGTTCTTAAGTGAGGGAAATACTATCTGCTACTATACTACATCACCCTTCCTCTTCAGGAAAATCCCAATGCCTATCACAAGTAGGAGAAGAATTTCTGGCACCATTGACGGGGAAGCTTCACTAAACAAATACAGGTTCCTTCATAGACATTTAGCATTTACTTTTTTGACGTTTATTTGTGAATTGCCTTTATTTGCCTTCTCTCTTTCATCTCCCTCCACTTCTCTAAAAAATTAAAAGACCAAGGAATACCTTGTGTGCTTTCTTTGCTTTTTTCTATGGTAAGCTCTTTGCTTGACATTCCTCTTCCATTGCACCTTGGGAAGGGTTATGATATTTTTAAATTTAAACAATTAAGTGATGAATCTTCAAAATAAGCTTGGGATATAATATTAGAGATGCAAGCAAGGGCTAATCCCAAATGCCATGTTAAATCTTTACTCAAAACCTTTTATGTTGGTTTACCCCTTTGTCATAAGCACATATTGGATTTAATATTTCAAGGAGATTTTGTAGGAAACAATGCTTTTCATTATTATGATAGGATGAAGAATTTGCTAGGACAACCCAAAATAGGAACTATTTAACCTGCCATACTAGTGAGTTATAGCCAAATCAAGATGCTAAAAGAAACTAAAACTAGTATGGAGTGAAAAAAATGGATTGTACAATCTTACCAATAAATTAAACAACCATATTGTCACTCAAAACAGGAGATATGAGCAAAGATTCCATAATTACCATGTAAAGGTGGATCTTATGATACAATTAATTAATGAGTGCAAGGAAAATAGACTGGCAAAGTGTAAGGTCGAAAGTACTTCTGAGACCTTTGGGAGGGGCACCAAGGATGATAACACTTGAGACCATGCATTATGCATATCTAGGGGCATTAAACAATAGCGCTTGTTGGGATGCAACCACATAGTTATCTTTCTCCTTTCTTTAGTTGTTGAGTCAACACGATTATTGCTAATGTAATTATTGTTTTTGCATCTTTTCTTTTGAGTTTTGTGCCAAGTAAACCCTTTATGATGATTTGGATGATTGTTGAATTGATGTTGTGCGGAAACAGAAACTTTGCGTTCAGTGTTAGAATTGTTATTCTGTATTGGAACGTGATAAATTGTTGAATGCTTTACACGACATTGGGATACAAATTGTTTAGGTTACCTATTTTTTGGATTATTTAGCATATTGTGCTTATTTTATTGTGTAGTGTGCTTATTTTGAAGATGTTATGGATTATATCGGGGGGTATAAGTCATGGAGGAGTTAGAATACAGCAGGTATTATGCAAGGGTAATTATTAATCTATTTATAACAGTACCTAAAGTGGATGATGATTTTCTTACGCAAGGGTAATTATGTTTGATGTTTCTGTTGAGTTTGTGTGCTGAAGTTTTCAAGTTTTGAGTGAGAGCACGATGGACGAAGGAATAAGGAGCGACAAGAGCCTAAGTTTGGGGGTGTTCATACTTCCTTTTAGTGATCCGGAGATGGAACAAAAAGTATCACATGCCTATTTCTCCAGAAGTGACCCTGGGTTATCGAACTAGTGAGAGGAAGGTCCCCTTGAAGCAATGGTCTCTAGCAATCTTTTGTCAAATAAACAATTCCAGCTTTTGACCGGATCAAATCAAGCAATTTAGATTACAACACTTATAATAAAAAGAGCTACAGGTATGTGGTTTAATGCTTACAACCATGCATTTTTGTTGGGACCAGATATGATCTTAATTTGTGCGATGTAAGTCATCCATAGAAATGTGTTTATTATAAAGTAAAGTGGGGGATGTGTCTAAATAACATCATGACCGACACTAGTACCGCATTAGGAAGGCCCTATCCGCTACGCGGGTTTGTCTCGATAATTAAGATTACAATAATCAGACAAGAGCTTTGGGCGTTTAATAACTACACCCCTTGAATACCCAGAGATAGAGGATCTGTGTTACCGTACTAAATCCTTTTGTCACTGGTGTTCGAATAACACTTCATTGTCTCCCTACCCATAGCCTCTCTGTGGCTCGCTCTTCATGATCTTGGGTACCTGCAGGGATGAACAACACAGATGACACAAAAGACATCTACGGAACAATTGTATTTCACACATACGGGGCGTTAATTCAAAGCACTTCCATTGACCCCCACAACAAATACAGAGGGTTGCAAGGGCTTTGCCTCAACCCATATATTATGGAACTACTCACACATGGTGATCAGATCACATGATAACACATTGAAGAACACATCACAGAGATTGGTTGAATGATAATATGTCTTACAATAGATGTCGTGTGTGATGCACCACTACAATTGTGATCTAGAGGAAGATGAACTATGGTGATTATGGTGACTATGGAGACAGAAATGACTGCGGCGAGGATTGATGGAGATGGATGAAGATGACTTTGTTCTGGCTTTACTCGCGGACCTTCTCTTCATATTTTGACCTGGTCCCCTTTATAAAAGTTGTTCAGGCGGACGACAGGCCTTGGTTTCCATGCCAAATCACCGTTCATATAAGTGCTCATGGTCGCATGGAATGCCGTCTTTCGCGTTGTTTCTTATGGTGCGCCTCCTCCTGTTTTTTCTATATGCTCCTTCACTCCTTTCCATGTTCACACTTGATTTCTTCCATTTTTAAATCATTTCCCGTAGAAACACAACGAATAGATGATTTGTGGAATCCTTTGCATTCATTAGTCATTAGTGGCAATACCAGAGTGAATATCTCAGTTTAATTAAAATATCTCGGTTTAAACAAATGGGAAATGAATAAAAAAATATCACTCATCAACTCCCTCGACCATAAACTTGATCGTCCTCGAGCAACATACACTACTGGAATCAGGATCTTTGCCGTCAGCTAGCTCTTTGCCATCTGCTAGCTCTTTGTCGTCTGCTAGCTGACGACAAAGATGGTCTTTGCCATCAGCTTAAAGAAAGCCAATGGCAAAGAACGTGCGGACGACAAAGATTGTGTTTGCCATCAGCCTGCTCTTTGCCGTCTGCTAACGGACGATAAAGACGCTTTGCCGTCCGCTAGCAGACAACAAAGAGGGAGGGTGTCCCACGAACGAGAACCACCTAACGGAAATCTTTTTTCCCATCCGCTAGCGGACGACAAAGAGAATACACAACCTAGCGGCTGTTTCCCCTCGGCCGCACCTAGCAGACGGCAAAGAAATTAAACCTAACCAAAAAATGACAGTTTCCTCGCGCCCCACCCTCTCTCTCTCCCACTCTCTCTCCCTCAACTCACCCGCGCCGCCCCCGTGCTCGCCGTCTCCGTACCCGTCGCACCTGCCGCCGACCCCCACCGCCCGCGCCGCACCCGACCACCACCGCACTCGACGCCTCCCGACGCCTCACCGCCCATCGCTGCTCTGCCCCTGCCGCCGACCCCCACCGCCCCG
>NC_041385.1:852000915-852009742 GCF_002162155.2 Triticum dicoccoides | reverse complement strand
AAGAAGAAGAAGAAGAAGAAGAAGAAGAAGAAGAAGAAGAAGAAGAAGAAGAAGAAGAAGAAGAAGAAGAAGAAGAAGAAGAAGAAGAAGAGGAGGAGGAGGAGGAGGAGAACAACAATGTAGAAGATGATCGTGATAACCCACAAGTATAGGGGATCAATTGTAGCCTCTTTCGATAAGTAAGAGTGTCGAACCCAACGAGGAGCTAAATGTTGAACAAATATTCCCTCAAGTTCTATCAACCACCGATACAACTCTACGCACACTTAGCGTTCGCTTTACCTAAAACAAGTATGAAATTAGAAGGACTTTGTAGGTATTGTTGGATAGGTTTGCAAGAATATAAAGAGCACGTAAATAAAAACTAGGGGCTGTTTAGATAAATACGCAATAATGTTAGTATAGAGAGTGTGGAAAAGTGGTGGTAGGAGTTGTGAAATTGTCCCTAAGCAATTGACTACTTTACTAGACCGATAGCAAGTTTTATGTGGGAGAGGCCACTGCTAGCATGTCATCCCTCACTTGGAATTCTATGCACTTATGATTGGAACTATTAGAAAGCATCTGCAACTACTAACTTTCATTAAGGTAAAACCCACCCATAGCATTAAGATATATTGGTCCCCCTTCAATCCCGTATGCATCAATTTCTATGCTAGGTTTAAGCTTCTGTCACTCTTGCCCTCCAATACATAGTACTATCGACATACAACTAACCCTATGGTGTGATCCACGCGCGCGCTCATATGATGGGCACCAAAGGATATCAACATAACCACAAACAAATTAAACCAATCATACAAATTCACCAATTACCGATAGGACAACGAAAATCTGTTCAGACATCATAGGATGGCAAAACATCATAGGATGGCACCATGTTCAAGTAGAGGGTACATCGGGTTGCGGGAGAGTGAACCGCTGTAGATAGATGGGGGAAGGTGATGGAGATGTTGGTGAAGATGACGGAGGTGTTGGTGTAGATCACGGTGATGATGATGGCCCCGGCGGCGTTCCGGCGCCACCCGGAGAGAGGGGGAGATGGCCCCCCTTCTTCTTCTTCTTCTTCTTGCTTGACCTTCTCCCTAGATGGGAGAAGGGGTTCCCCTCTGGTCCATGGTCTCCATGGCATGGGAGGGGCGAGAACCCCTCCGAGATTGGATCTATCTCTCTGTCTCTCTCTGTTTCTGCGTTTCAGATTCTGGCCTTTCACCGTTTCTTATATTCCTGGAGATCGGAAACTCCGATTGGGATGAATTTTGGACATGATCTCTATCCGGATATTAGCTTTCTTGCGGAGAAAGAAGGGAACCAACCGCCTTACAGGGTGGCCATGAGGGCCCAGGGCGCGCCTGACCCCCTAGGGCGCGCCCCCTGCCTCGTGGCCCCCTCGAGCATCGTCTCGCGTTGATTCTTCTTCCCAAAAATCATAAATATTCACAAAAAAATCTTCGTCAATTTTTATCCCGTTTGGACTCCGTTTGATATGGGTTTTCTGCGAAACAAAAAACATGCAACAAGCAGAAACTGGCACTGGGCACTGGATCAATATGTTAGTCCCAAAAATAGTATAAAAAGTTGCCAAATGTATGTAAGAGTTGTAGAATATTGGCATGGAACAATCAAAAATTTTAGATACGACGAAGACGTATCAGCATCCCCAAGCTTAATTCCTACTTGTCCTCGAGGAGGTAAATGATAAAAAACATAATTTTTGATGTGGAATGCTACCTAGCATAATCTTGATCATATATCTAATCATGACATGAATATTAAGACACGAGTGATTCAAAGCGATAGTCTATCATTTCACATTAAGACAATAATATTTCAAGCATACCAATAAAGCAATTATGTCTTATCACAATAACATAGCCAAAGAAAGCTTATCCCTACAAAATCATATAGTTTGGCCATGCTTCATTTTCATCACACAAAATGCTCCCATCATACACAACCCCGGTTTCAGCCAAGCAATTGGTTCATACTTTTTAACGCGCTTCAGCCTTTTCAACCCTCACGCAATACATGAGCATAAGCCATGGACATAGCACTATGGATGGAGTAGAGTATGATGATGGAGGTTGTGTGGAGAAGACAAACAGGGAGAAAGTCTCACATCGACACGGCTAATCAACAGGCTATGGAGATGCCCATCAATTGATGTCAATGTGAGGAGTAGGGATTGCCATGCAATGGTTGCACTAAGATTTATAAGTGTATGGAATCTCAAACTGGAAACTAAGTGGGTGTGCATCCAACTTGCTTGCTCATGAAGACCTCGGGCATTTGAGGAAGACCATCATCGGAATATACAAGCCAAGTTCTATAATGAAAATTGCCACTAGTATATGAAAGTGATAACTCAAGAGACTCTCTATATGAAGAACATGGTGCTATTTTTAAGCACAAGTGTGGTAAGAGGATAGTAACATTGCCCCCTATCTCTTTTTTTATTTTCTCTTTTTTTGGTGGGCTTATTTAGCCTCTTTTTTTATTTGGGCTTCTTTGGCCTCTTCTATTTTTCATAAAGTCTGGTGTCTCATCCCAACTTGTGGGGGAATCATAGTCTCCATCATCCTTTCCTCACTGGGGCAATGCTCTAATAATGATGATCATCACACTTATATTTACTTACAACTCGATACTAGAACAAAAATATGACTCTATATGAATGCCTCCGGCGGTGTACCGGGATGTGCAATGATCTAGCATAGCAATGACATCAAAAAACGGACAAGCCATGAAAACATCATGCTAGCTATCTTACGATCATGCAAAGCAATATGGCAATGAATGCTCAAGTCATGTATATGATGATGATGGAAGTTGCATGGCAATATATCTCAGAATGGCTATGGAAATGCCATAATAGGTAGGTATGGTGGCTGTTTCGAGGAAGATATTAGGAGGCTTAGTGTGATAGAGCATATCGTATCACGGGGTTTGGATGCACCGGCGAAGTTTGCACCAACTCTCGAGGTGAGAAAGGGCAATGCACGGTACCGAAGAGGCTAGCAAATTGCGAAAAGGTAAGAGTGCGTATAATCCATGGACTCACATTAGTCATAAAGAACTCATAAAATTATTGCAAAAGTTTATTAGCCCTCGAAGCAAAGCACTACTACGCATGCTCCTAGGGGAAGGGTTAGTAGGAGTTAACCATCGCGCGATCCCGACCTCCACTCATAAGGAAGGCAATCAAAGAACACCCCCATGCTTCAAATTTATCATGCAACGGTTACCATACGTGCATGCTACGGGACTTGCAAACCTCAACACAAGTATTTCTCAATTTCACAATTACTCCACTAGCACGACTCTAATATCACCACCTTTATATCGCAAAACTATTGCAAGGAATCAAACATATCATATACAGTGATCTACAAGTTTTATGTAGGATTTTATGTCTAACCATGTGAATGGCCAATTCCTGTCATTTTTCTAGATAGATATAAGTGAAGAAAGAGAGTTTAATTCTTTCTACAAAAGATATGCCCACGCTCTAACGAATATAAGTGAAGCAAAAGAGCATTCTACAAATGGCGATTTTCTATGTGAAGAGAAACAGGCAATCCAAACTTCAAATGATATAAGTGAAGCACATGAAGCATTCTATAAAGCCATACTCAAAAGATTTAAGTGAAGTGCAATGATCATTCTATAAATCAACCATGGACTATCTCATACCAGCATGGTGCATAAAATAAAAGTCAAAACTAAATGCAAAAGATGCTCCGAGATTTGCACATATTGCATGAACGAAACGAATCCGAAAACATACCGATACTTGTCGAAGAAAGATGGGATGCCTTCCGGGGCATCCCAAAGCTTAGACGCTTGAGTCTCCTTTAATATTTACTTGGGGTGCCTTGGGCATCCCCAAGCTTGAGCTCTTGCCTCTCCTCCTTTTCCTCATATCGAGACCTCCTCGATCTTCGAACACTTCATCCACACAAAACTTCAACAGAAAACTCAGTAAGATATGTTAGTATAATAAAGCAAATCACTACTCTAAGTAATGTTGCAAACCAATTCATTTTTTTTGCATTCTAGCTACTGTAATATAACTTATCCATGGCTTAATCCACTGATAGAAATTGATAGTTTCATCAAAACAAGCAAACTATGCATCAAAAACAGAATCTGTCTTAAACAGGACAATCTGTAGTAATCTGAACATTCACCATACTTATGGTACCTCAAAAATTCTGCAAAAATTAGGAAAATAAAAAATTTATATAGAAAGACAGTGCAAAAATTTTCATAACCGTTTGACGTTCCAGTAAAAAATGTAAAATTGCGCATTACAACCAAAGTTTCTGTCCTCCACCGCACAAACCAACAAGCATTGTAAACATCCTAAAGGCAAACCATGGCACATTATTTTTATAATACAATGGAATTGTACAAGGGGATAATTATTTTTGTTGAAAAGTTTCTGTAATCAAGATTAACAAAGTTTTCGTGAGCATGAACAAAGTTCAAGGCTAGCTCCCACTTTAACAATGCTTGTCTTTCTCACTTTCGCTTTTCTTTTTGAAAAGTTTTGGGTTCCCCTCTTTATTTTTTTTTGTTTTTAGACTTTATGAAAGCACACAACACAAATAAATGACTCTCTAAAACTTCCAGGTTGTCTCCCTGGCAGCGCTTTCTTTGAAGCCATTAAGCTACGCATATAATGCTCAAGTAATGGATCCACCCGGATCCCAAGGTATATCAAAGCCAATTTTAATTAACAATGATTTTGATTTAGTAGTGAGAACAAAGTAACATATATCATGCAACAACGAAGTCTAACTCTCTTCCTATGCATCGGCATGTCATAAAAGAACAATTCATGCACACGAAGTAAAGGCCAATGCATAGTATAAACAGTTTCTTGCAATTTTATCATATTGGAAACATGGAGAGGCAGAGATGTAGTTTCTCTCTCATAATTATTGCAAGTAGGAGTAGAAAGCACATGCATATTATATCTATAAAAATCATCATGTGCAATGGTAAAATGCAACCCATCAACATAATCCTTAATAAGAGCAAACTTCTCCGATATAGTGTAGTTTGAAGAATTCAAAAAGATAGTAGGACGATTATGTGTGGGTGAAATAGCAACAATTTCATGTTTAACATAAGGAACTATAGCAATTTCATCTCCGTAAGCATCATTCATATTGGCATCATGTCCACAAGCATAGCAAGCATCATCAAAAAGGGGTATTTAAAGAGAATCAACGGGATCATAACAATCATCATAGTAATCATCCTTCGGTAAGCACGAAGGGAAATTAAACAATGTATGAGTTGAAGAGTTACTCTCAAGGGAAATTAAACGGTGTATGAGTTGAAGAGTTACTCTCATTAGAAGGTAGGCACGGGTGATCAATCCACTCTTCCTCCTTTTGTTCTTCGCTCTCGTCCTCATCTTTTTCATCCAATGAGCTCATAGTTTCATCAATTCCTTCTTCCATAGACTCCTGAAAAATATTAGTCTCTTCTTGGACAGCGGAGACTCTCTCAATAAAATCATCAATATCGGAATTAAATTCATAATTCTCATAGCAATATTTAAGTATAGCAAAATTTTCAGGTTTGTAAACAGCATCATCAAGATTTTCACACTCTTTAAACAAAGATTCAATTTCATGAGCACCCACAAAAGCAAAGAATTCTTCTATTTGTTCCACATCATTGTAATCATATATACCATTAGCATAAGAAGCCAAGGTTTTATCATCATTAAATTTGCATGAAAAGGGAAGGTGTGGAGCCTTCATCCTAGAGCAACAAGTATAATCATATCTCAAGCATTGTTCCTGAGAATACCAATGCAACATATGAATTTGATCGCATAATAATTTCCCTTTTTGAGTCAAGCGATAATCCCTAAGGTATTCACGTTGATCCAACGTGTCTCCCATTACATATTTGAATGGGGTTTTCTCAGGATTATTAAAGTAGTACATAATATTTTTCACATAACCAGCATCAAGGGTTTTAGGAGGTTCCGCATCTCCATGAGTAGCAAGTACACCTAATTTTTTTGGTATTTCGTGTTCCATATCCATAACTAAAGATAGAGTACAACTTAGAACACCAAATAAAATCTACTTAGTGATAAAGCAAACAAGCACACACGAGAATATTCACCCCATGCTATAACTCCCCGGCAACGGCGCTAGAAAAATGTTTTGATAACACACAAGTATATGGGATCAATTGTAGCCTCTTTCGATAAGTAAGAGTGTCGAACCCAACGAGGAGCTAAAGGTAGAACAAATATTCCCTCAAGTTTTAGCGACCACCGATACAACTCTACGCACGCTTAACATTCCCTTTACATAAAACAAGTATGAAACTAGAAGGACTTTGTAGGTGTTGTTGGATAGGTTTGCAAGAATATAAAGAGCACATAAATAAACACTAGGGGCTGTTTAGATAAATACGCAATAAATTTAGTATAGTGAGTGTGGAAAAGTGGTGGTAGGAGTTGTGAAGTTGTCCCTAAGCAATTGACTACTTTACTAGACCGATAGCAAGTTTTATGTGGGAGAGGCCACTGCTAGCATGTCATCTCTGACTTGGAATTCTATGCACTTATGATTGGAACTATTAGCAAGCGTTTGCAACTACTAACGTTCATTAAGGTAAAACTCAACCATAGCATTAAGATATATTGGTCCTCCTTCAATCCCGTATGCATCAATTTCTATGCTAGGTTGAAGCTTTTGTCACTCTTGCCCTCCAATACATAGTCCTATCAACATACAACTATCGCTGTACTAGAGTAGGGGTACCCTAGTATCCCGAACTTGTGCACGGGCAGTTGCAGCACCCCGCGGCAAGGCTCGCCGGGTCACCGCCAAGATCCTCTGTGGCTCCTTAGAAGACAAGACCCCGGCAAGAGGAGCTTGCCGGGTAGCCATTCAAGAACAAAGTATTCAAGCCGAGAAGACAAGGCCCCGGCAAGAGGAGCTTGCCAGGAAGGCCGACCATGGCATCTCAAGAGAGCTTGCCGCAACGCACCACGCATCCCGACAAGACTCGGTGAGCGACAAACTCCCGAGCCCGACAAGACAACGCCCGCGGCAAGCCACTTGGCGCGGCAAGCGGCCACACCGCACCCGCGCTCCAGCACATCCACCCACGTGTCGCTCAGGGGCTCTCCCGGGCACGCGTGGCGGGAGGCTGTGCAGCCAGGGGTGCACGGTGGCAAGCGGCGCCAACGAGAAGGCCATCGTGGCGATCGCTGGCGCCCCTGACGGTCTCTGTTTACACTGTTTGGGCGACACAGACGGGCATTTAATGCCCTTGTCCCATGCCGTCAGAGTTAGGTATGATACACTGTGTCTACAGTATAGGTAGCTATACCTACCGCACTCTTTTTCCATTTTTACCCCTCTTGTCTGCGTTGCCACCTGTCGGTGACCCCTTGATCGTATAAAAGGAGGCCCATGCGCAACGTAGAAGGGGTTCGGCTCATTCGAAACACCAAGAACACTCTCACGCTCGGTTTGGTAGCGCTCATCGCTCCTGAGCAAGAACTCAATACAGTCAAACAAGCAGTAGTAGGAGTGTTATCTCTCCGGAGAGCTCCGAAGCTGGGTAAACTGCTCGTGTGTACTGCCTCGATCCGCTCTTCGTGCGACCTCTGCCCCCCGCCGAACCGAAAGGGGCTCGGTCCGCCGGTCCCATAGGTGCTCGTGGATCAGTTTCCCCGACAACAACTAACCCTATGGTGTGATCCACACGCGCGCTCATATGATGGGCACCAAAGGATAGCAACATAACCACAAGCAAATTAAACCAATCATAGCAATTCACCAATTACCGATGGGACAATGAAAATCTATTCAGACAACATAGGATGGCAACACATAATTGGATAATAATATGATGCATAAAGCACCATGTTCAGTAGAGGGAACAGCGGGTTGCGGGAGAGTGGACCACTGTAGATAGATGGGGGACGGTGATGGAGATGTTGGTGAACATGACGGAGGTGTTGGTGTAGATCACAGTGATGATGATGGCCCCGGCGGCGTTCCGGCGCCACCGGGAGAGAGGGGGAGAGATCCCCCCTTCTTATTCTTCTTCCTTGACCTTGTCCCTAGATGGGAGAAGGGTTTCCCCTCTGGTCCATGGTCTCCATGGCGTGGGTGGGGCGAGAGCCCCTCCGAGATTGGATCTGTCTCTGTCTCTCTCTGTTTCAGCGTTTCAGATTTTGGCCTTTCACCGCTTCTTATATTCCCGGAGATCCGTAATGCCGATTGGGCTGCATCTTCGACACGATCTCTATCCGGATATTAGCTTTCTTGCAGCGAAAGAAGGGCACCAACCGCCTTACGGGGTGGCCACGAGGGCCCAGGGCGCGCCTGACCCCCTGGGGCGCGCCCCCTGCCTCGTGGCCCCCTCGAGCGTCGTCTCGCGTTGATTCTTCTTCCCAAAAATCATAAATATTCCAAAATAATCTCCGTTAGTTTTCATCCCGTTTGGACTCCGTTTGATATGGGTTTTCTGCGAAACAAAAAACATGCAACAAATAGGAACTGGCACTGGGCACTGGATCAATATGTTAGCCCCAAAAATAGTATAAAAAGTTGCCAAAAGTATGTAAGAGTTGTAGAATATTGGCATGGAACAATAAAAAATTATAGATACGACGGAGACGTATCAGATCGCCGGTCCCCGACACCACCAACACCCTGACCCCCAACACGACACCACCTACACCACGACCCCCGACACCACAGACAGCCCGACCCCCGACATGACACCCCGTGACCGCCTCGACACCCCGACACGGCACCCCCGAGCCCCCGAC
>NC_041385.1:851904336-852000697 GCF_002162155.2 Triticum dicoccoides | reverse complement strand
GACACCCCGACCCCCGACACGACACCCAGAGAGCGCCTCGACACCCCGACAAGACACCACCGACACCCTGACCCCCCGACTCCCAACACCCCGAGACCCCGACATGGCACCCCTGACCCCTGACCCCGACACATCACCTCCCGAAAAAGGTGCTCTTTGGCCTTCCAGAGGCCGACGAGGTCATATATATGTGAATTATGAGTTAGGTCAGGTATTCAATTATTATTATGTACACACACACACACACACACATATATATATTATGAATTAGTTTATGTTATTAGGTATTCAATTTTTTATTATGTTCATGATGATGATACACACTTAAATTTTTTATTATGTTTCTATTGTACTAATTTCGTTTACTCTTTGTCATTGAAGGTGTTGACAGATGGAGGGCTTGGGTCGAGAGTGCTCCGAGCCTCCTTCCTCGGTGGGTGCTGGGAGGGGTCTTGTTTTGCACCCAGCACCTTCAGAGAGCGCTGGTAGACAACATGCAGACACCCCCAGCACCTTCGTCGGGCACTTCTTCTTCGGCCGGGAGAGAAGATCGGTGGAAGAAGAGGGGTGCAGGTAGAGGTGGACAACACTGGGAGAGGTAGGAAGGTTGATGTGCATTCCTCGCCGCCACCCCCTGCTGATTCTCCGGACCACCAGAGTGCTCCGTCTCAGGTGGATCCGTCTGACCTGGACCCGTCACGGACTCCAGTCCACGAGCCTTGGGTCGACGAGCCTCTGGTCACCGAGCCTCGGGTCCCAGAGTCTTCCTCCCAGGAGACTCGGGTCCCAGAGTCTTCCTCCCAAGAGACTCGGGTCCCAGAGTCTTCATCCCACGTGACTCCGGAGACTAGAGGCCATGCTAATGGTGTCAAGGAGACCTTTTCTGAGGATAGCTACAGCGAGGGCGACCTGGTTGAGGAGGGCAAGAAGGTCTACCAGCATGGTGGTACTAAGCTACCGTCCGTGCCGCAACCCGCGACCAGAGGTGGTTGATTCAGCCTAACGGGGAGAAGTAAGTGCATTTACTCTTTTTTAACCTTTTGCCTTCATATTTCTTCAAATTAATATCTAATGTGTTGGCCTTGTCATACTGCAGGGGTTGGATACACGCAGATGGTGTCCGCGGGCCCAACCAGCTCCTTGGTACTCTTTGCCGGCACCACTTCCCGGGGTGGGTCACGTTGCCTGGTGAGGGTGAGCTTCCACAGCTAGCACTAACCTGGGAGCTATACGAGGCTGCCCCGGCCCCGCCGGGGGAGATGGTTGACGGTGTCGTGTGCGAGACGGTGGCCGACATTGTGATACGGCAATTTTGGGTAATTTCTCCTTTATAGAATTAAAAATCAATAGTCCCTAGTGATTGTACTAATGATCAGTGTTGTCTTGTTTTATTGAAGACCATCTACAGGTGTCTTGAGGAACACGAGGCGGACACGGCTATGGTTCTCGAAGCCGAGTGCAAGCGCCTAATTCAGAACATACAGCACGAGGCTCGGGTGCAGGATGTTCGAGACTACTACGCCTCGACTAACATCAGGAGGCAGAAGAAGAAGTGTCGCGTCAAGTATCTGAGTAAGGACAAGTACATGAAGGCAATTACCTATTTTTAAGGCCTTGTACTTAGTTTCCTTGATTTGATTCGTTGACGTAGCGCTGAAATTTCTCTTTGTCTAACTTAGGTGCCCTCGAGATGGTGTGCATATAAGATGGACTGCTCGAAGAGGTTGCTGGATGAGTTGTGCTCTCCCCAATGGTTAGCTGATACGACCATTTTGCATCATGCTTTTATATCGATATTTATTGCATTATGGGCTGTTATTACACATTATGTCACAATACTTATGGCTATTCTCTCTTATTTTACAAGGTTTATCATGAAGAGGGAGAATGCCGGCAACTGGGATTCTGGCTAGAAAAGGAGCAAATATTGGAAACCTATTCTGCACAGCTCCAAAAGTCCTGAAACTCCACGAAAGTCATTTTTGGAATTAATAAGAATTATTGAGAAAAGAAAGTACCTAAGGGGGCCCACACCCTGGCCACGAGGGTGGGGCCTGCTACCTCTTGAGCACTGCGTTGGATTTCCCCGAAGAGGAGAGGATGATGCAGTAAAGTAGCGTAAGTATTTCCCTCAGTTTTTTGAGAACCAAGGTATCAATCCAGTAGGAGACCACACACAAGTCCCTCGTACCTACACAAAACGATAGCAACTCGCAACCAACGCTTAGGGGTTGTCAATCCCTTCACGGTCACTTACGAGAATGAGATCCGATAGAGATAATATTTTTGGTATTTTTGATAGATAGATGCAAAGTAACAAGTAAAGGCAAAGTAAAAACAAAGCAAGTAAATAAAGTGATATAGATTGATATGATGAGAATAGACCCGGGGGCCATAGGTTTCACTAGTGGCTTCTCTCAAGAGTATAAGTATTCTACGGTGGGTGAACAAATTACTGTTGAGCAATTGACATAATTGAGCATAGTTATGAGTATATCTAGGCAATGATCATGTATATAGGCATCACATCCAAAACAAGTAGATCAAAATGATTCTGCATCTACTACTATTACTCCACTCATCGACCGCTATCCAGCATGCATCTAGAGTATTAAGTAAAAAACAGAGTAACACCGTAAGCAAGATGACATGATGTACAAATTCATGCAATATGATAAAAACCCCATCTTGTTATCCTCGATGGCAACAATACAATACGTGCCTTGCAACTCTTTCTGTCACTGAGTAAGGACACCGCAAGATTGAACCCAAAGCTAAGCACTTCTCCCATTGCAACGACTACCAATCTAGTTGGCCAAACCAAAAAGATAATTCGAAGAGACTTGCAAAGATAACTCAATCATACATAAAAGAATTCAGAGAAGAATCAAATATTTTCCATAGATAATACTGGATCACAAACCAACAATTCATCGTTCTCAACAAACGCACCGCAAAAAGAAGATTACATCGAATAGATCTCCACGAGAGAGGGGGAGAACATTGTATTGAGATCCAAAAAGAGAGAAGAAGCCATCTAGCTACTAGCTATGGACCCGAAGGTCTGAACTAAACTACTCACACTTCATCGGAGGGGCTATGGTGATGATATAGAAGCCCTCCGTGGTGGATGCCCCTTCCGGCGGAGCTCCGGAACAGGCCCCAAGATGGGATCTCATGGATACACAAAGTTGCGGCAGTGGAATTAGGTTTTTGGCTCCTGTTCTGATCATTCAGGGATACTTAGGTATATATAGGAGGAAGGAGTACGTCGGTGGAGCTCCGAGGGGCCCACGTGGTAGGGGGTGCGCCCGGGGGAGGGGGGCCTCCACCCTTGTGACCTCCTCAGACACTTCTTGGAGTAGGGTCCAAGTCTCCTGGATCACGTTCGGTTGGAAAATCACGATCCCGAAGGTTTCATTCTGTTTGGACTCCGTTTGATATTCTGTTTCTTCGAAATACTGAAAAAGGCAAAAAACAACAATTTTGGGCTGGGCCTCCGGTTAATAGGTTAGTCCCAAAAGTAATATAAAAGTGGAAAATAAGCCCAATATAGTCCGAAACAGTAGATAAAGTAGCATGGAGCAATAAAAAATGATAGATACGTTGGAGACGTATCAGGCATCCCCAAGCTTAATTCCTGCTCGTCCTTGAGTAGGTAAATGATAAAAAAGAATTTTTGATGCGGAGTGATACTTTGGCATAATTTCCATGTAAATCTTCTTAATTGTGATATGAATATTCAGATCCGAAAGATTCAAGACAAAAGTTCATATTGACACAAAAATAATAATACTTCAAGCATACTAATCAAAGCAATCATGTCTTCTCAAAACAACATGGCAAAAGAAAGTTCATCCCTACAAAATCATATAGTTAGGCTATGCTTCATTTTCGTCACACAAAGATGTTCCCAACTTCTATACCCCTGATGACAAGCCAAGCAATTGTTTCATACTTAAATAATCTCAAACTTTTTCAACCTTCACGCAATACATGAGCGTGAGCCATGGATATAGCACTATGGGTGGAATAGAATATGATGATGGGGATTGTATGGAGAAGACAAAAAAGGAGACAGTCGCACATTGACGAGGATAATTAACGGGCTATGGAGATGCCCATCAATTGATGTCAACATGAGGAGTAGGGATTGCCATGCAATGGATGCACTAGAGCTATGAATGCTCAACAAAAGAAAACTAGTGGGTGTGCATCCAACTTGCTTGCTCACGAAGACCTAGGGCATTTGAGGAAGCCCATCGTAGGAATATACAAGCCAAGTTCTATAATGAAAAATTCCCACTAGTATAAAAAGACAACTTATGAGACTCAATACATGAAAAACAAGGTGCTACTTTGAAGCACATATATGAGACTCACTACATGAAAAACAAGGTGCTACTTTGAAGCACAAGTGTGGAAAAAGAGATAGTAGCATTGCCCTTTTTATATTTTTTTGGGCCTTTCTTTTTTTCTTTTTGGCCTTTCTCTTTTTTTTATTTGGTCAATGCTCTAATAATGATGATCATCACACTTCTATTGATTACAACACAAGGATTACAACTCGAAACTTAGAACAAGATAGGACTCTATATGAATGCCTCCGGCGATGTACCGGGATGGTGCAATGAATCAAGAGTGACATGTATGAAAAATAATGCATGGTGGCTTTGCCACAAATACGATGTCAACTACATGATCATGCAATGGCAATATGACAAAAGTAATGTATGTCATGAATATGATGATGGAAGTTGCATGGCAATATATCTCGGAATGGCTATGGAAATGCCATGATAGGTAGGTATGGTGGCTGTTTTGAGGAAGATATAAGGAGGTTTATGTGTGATAGAGCATATCGTATCACGGGGTTTGGATGCACCAGCGAAGTTTGCGCCAACTCTCAAGGTGAGAAAGGGCAATGCACGGTACCGAAGAGGCTAGCAATAGCGGAAAGGTGAGAGTGCCTATAATCCATGGACTCAACATTAGTCAAAAGAACTCATATACTTATTGCAAAAATTTAGAAGTCATCAAAAATTCAAGTACTACGCGCATGATCCTAAGGGGGTAGATTGGTAGGAAAAGACCATCGCTCATCCCCGACCGCCACTCATAAGGATGCACAAGCCAGGTACACTTCATGTTTCAAATTTGTTACACAACTTTAACCATACGTGCATGCTACGGGATTTGCAAACTTCAACACAACTATTTCTCAAATTCATAATCACCCAACTAGCACGACTTTCATATTATCACGTCCATATCTCAAAACAATTATCAAGCATCAAACTTATCTTAGTATTCAATTCACTCAAAAGAAAGTTTCACATATCTTGAACACCAAGTATATTAACGTTAAGCAAATTACCATGCTATTAAAGACTCTCAAAATAATCTAAGTGAAGCATGAGAGATCAAATAGTTTCTTTAAAACAAATCCACCACCGTGCTCTAAAAGATCTAAGTGAAGTACTAGAGCAAAAATTATCACGCTCAAAAGATATAAGTGAAGCACTATGAGCAAAACTATCAAGCTCAAAAGATATAAGTGAAGCACATAGAGTATTCTAACAAATTAAAATTCATGTATGGCTCTCTCAAAAGATGTGTACAGCAAGGATGATTGTGGTAGACTAACAAGCAAAGACACAAATAATACAAGACGCTCCAAGTAAAACACATATCATGTTGGTGATAAAAATATAGCTCCAAGTAAATTACTGATGGAAGTGGACGAAAGAGGGGATGCCTTCCGGGGCATCCCCAAGCTTTGACTTTCTTGTGTCCTTGGATTATCTTGGGGGTGCCATGGGCATCCCCAAGCTTAGGCTCTTGCCACTCCTTGTTCCATAATCCATCAAAAGAATTCACCCAAAACTTGAAAACTTCACAACACAAAACTCAACAGAAATCTCGTGAGCTCCGTTAGAGAAAGAAAACAAAAGACTACTTCCAGGTACTGTAATGAACTCATTCTTTATTTATATTGGTGTTAAACCTACTGTATTCCAACCTCTCTATGGTTTATAAACTAATTCACTAGCCATAGATTCATCAAAATAAGCAAACAACACACGAAAAATAGAATCTGTCAAAAACAGAACAGTCTGTAGCAATCTGTCACTAACGCAAACTTCTGGAACTCTAAAAATTCTACAAAAATAGGAAGTCCTGGTAAATTTGTTTATTGATCAGCAGAAAAAAGAATCAACTCAAAATCACGTTCCTGTGATTTATCATAATTATATTCGCACGTGCAAAGTTTCTGTTTTTTCAGCAGAATCAAATCAACTATCATCGTAGGTTATCCTATAGGTCCTACTTGGCACAAACACTAATTAAAACATAAAACCACATCTAAACAGAGTCTAGATGGATTATTTATTCCTAAAAGAAGCAAAAACAAAAAAACACAAAATAAAATTGGGTTGCCTCCCAACAAGCGCTATCGTTTAACGCCCCTAGCTAGGCATAAAAGCAAGGATAGATCTAGGTATTGCCATCTTTGGTAGGCAATCCATAAGTGGCTGTCATGATAGATTCATATTGTAATTTTATTTTCTTTCTAGGGAATTGTTCCATACCCTTCTTTAAGGGAAATTGGAATCTAATATTCCCTTCCTTCATATCAATAATTGCACCAATCGTTCTAAGGAAAGGTCTACCAAGAATAATAGGACATGAAAGATTGCAATCTATATCAAGAACGATAAAATCTACAGGCACATAATTCCTATTTGCAACAATAAGAACATCATTAATCCTTCCCATAGGTTTTTTAATAGTGGAATCCGCAAGATGCAAGTTTAGAGAGCAATCATCAAAATCACGAAAATCTAGCAAATTACATAAAGTTTTGGAAATAGTAGAGACACTAGCACCCAAATCACACAAAGCATGAAAATGAAAATCTTTAATTTTAATTTTAATAGTAGGTTCCCACTCATTATAGAGTTTTCTAGGTATAGAAACTTTCAACTCAAGTTTTTCTTCATAAGATTGCATCAAAGCATCAACAATATGTTCGGTAAAGGCCTTATTTTGACTATAAGCATGAGGAGAATCTAGCACGGATTGCAACAAGGAAATACAACCAATCAAAGAGCAATTTTCATAATTAAATTCCTTGAGATCCAAAATAGTGGGTTTAGCAACATCACGGTTTTTATTAATTTCAATCCCACTTTCATCATCAAGATCTAGAAACTCCGAATTCTTAAAATGCCTTCTAGGTAAAGGAAGATAATCTTCAGATTCACCAAGATTCATATTGCAAAACAAAGATTTAATGGGGTACACATCAATAACTTTTAGATCTTCATCTTGATTTTCATAGGGATGGGAAGAACATGCTTTAATAAAAGCATCTTTGGAAGCATGCATCCTAGCGGTTCTTTCCTTGCACTCATCAATGGAAATTCTCATGGCTTTGAGAGACTCATTGATATCATGATTAGGAGTAATAGATCTAAGCTTTAAAGAATCAATTTCAAGAGAAATTCTATCAACGTTCCTAGCCAAATCATCAACTTTAAGCAATTTCTCTTCAAGCAAAGCATTAAAATTCTTTTGTGAATTAAACTCTTTAACACTACTCTCAAATTCAGAGGGCATCATATTAAAATTTCCATAAGAGTTATTGTAGGAATTTCCATAATTATTAGAAGGATTACTAGGATAAGGCCTAGGATTAAAATTCCCTCTATAAGCGTTGTTTCCAAATCTATTCCTACCAACAAAATTCACATCCATAGATTCATTATTATTCTCGAGCAAAGTAGATAAAGGCATATCATTGGGATCAAGAGGAGTATTTTTAGGAGCAAACATCTTCATAAGTTCATCCATCTTTTCACTCAAAACATTGATTTCTTCTATAGCATGCACCTTTTTACTAGAAGATCTTTCTGTGTGCCGTTGAGAATAATTAGCCATAATATTATCAAGCAATTTGGTAGCTTCCCCTAACGTAATGTCCATAAAAGTGCCTCCCACGGCCGAATCTAAAAGATTTCTAGAAGCAAAATTCAATCTGACATACATTTTTTGTATGATCATCCATAAATTCAAACTATGAGTAGGGCAATTGCGAAGCATTAATTTCATTCTTTCCCAAGATTGGGCAACATTCTCATGATTAAGTTGTTTAAAATTCATGATGTCGTTCCTAAGAGTGATAATCTTAGCGGGAGGAAAATACTTAGAGGTAAAAGTATCTTTGCACTTGTTCCAAGAGTCAATACTATTTTTAGGCAAAGATGAAAACCAAACTTTAGCACGATCTCTAAGTGAAAACGGAAATAACTTCAATTTGACAATATTGTTATCCGTATCTTTCTTCTTTTGCATATCACACATATCAACAAAATTGTTTAGATGAGTAGCGGCATCTTCACTAGGAAGGCCGCGAGTTGATCTTTCATAACAAGATTCAACAAAGCGGTATTGATTTCACAAGACTCATCATTATTAAGAGGAGCAATCGGAGTACTAAGGAAATCATTATTATTGGTATTCGAGAAATGACACAATTTGGTATTATCTTGTGCCATGGCAACAAGTAATCCAACACACAAGCAAACAGAAAGGGAAAGGGAAAAAGGCAAACGGGAAAGAGAGGAGGAGATTGGGAAAGAGAGGGCAAATAAAACGGCAAGGGTGAAGTGGGGGAGAGGCAAATGAGAGGCAAATGGGAAATAATGTAATGCGAGAGATAGGGATTGCGATGGGTACATGGTATGGTTGACTTGCTTGCGTGAGCCTCCCCGACAACGGTGCCAGAAATTCTTCTTGCTACCTCTTAAGCACTGCGTTGGATTTCCCTGAAGAGGAGAGGATGATGCAGTAAAGTAGCGTAAGTATTTCCCTCAGTTTTTGAGAACCAAGGTATCAATCCAGTAGGAGACCACGCACAAGTCCCTCGTACCTACACAAAATGATAGCAACTCGCAACCAAGGCTTAGGGGTTGTCAATCCCTTCACGGCCACTTACGAGAGTGAGATCTGATAGAGATAATATTTTTGGTATTTTTGATAGATAGATGCAAAGTAAAAAGTAAAGTCAAAGTAAAAAACAAAGCAAGTAAATAAAGTGATATAGATTGATATGACGAGAATAGACCCGGGGGCCATAGGTTTAACTAGTGGCTTCTCTCAAGAGCATACGTATTCTACGGTGGGTGAACAAATTACTGTTGAGCAATTGACAAAATTGAGCAAAGTTATGAGTATATCTAGGCAATGATTATGTATATAGGCATCACGTCCAAAATAAGTAGATCGAAACGATTCTGCATCTACTACTATTACTCCACTCGTCGACCGCTATCCAGCATGCATCTAGAGTATTAAGTAAAAAACAGAGTAACACCGTAAGCAAGATGACATGATGTAGAAGGATAAATTCATGCAATATGATAAAAACCCCATCTTGTTATGCTCGATGGCAAAAATACAATACGTGCCTTGCAACTCTTTCTGTCACTGAGTAAGGACACCGCAAGATTGAACCCAAAGCTAAGCACTTCTCCCATTGCAAGGACTACCAATCTAGTTGGACAAACCAAAAAGATAATTCAAAGAGACTTGCAAAGATAACTCAATCATACATAAAAGAATTCAGAGAAGAATCAAATATTTTCCATAGATGGATCATAAACCCACAATTCATCGGTCTCAACAAACGCACCGCAAAAAGAAGATTACATCGAATAGATCTCCATGAGAGAGGGGGAGAACATTGTATTGAGATCCAAAAAGAGAGAAGAAGCCATCTAGCTACTAGCTATGGACCCGAAGGTCTGAAGTAAACTACTCACACTTTATCGGAGGGGCTATGGTGATGATGTAGAAGCCCTCCGTGGTGGATGCCCCCTCCGGTGGAGCTCCGGAATAGGCCCCAAGATGGGATCTCGTGGATACAGAAAGTTGCGGCGGTGGAATTAGGTTTTTGGCTCCTGTTCTGATCATTCGGGGATACGTAGGTATATATAGGAGGAAGGAGTATGTCGGTGGAGCTCCGAGGGGCCCACGAGGTAGGGGGCGCGCCCAGGGGGGCGCCCTCCACCCTCGTGACCTCCTCGGACACTTCTTGGAGTAGGGCCCAAGTCTCCTGGATCACGTTCGGTTGGAAAATCACGATCCCGAAGGTTTCATTCCGTTTGGACTCCGTTTGATATTCTGTTTCATCGAAATACTGAAAAAAGGCAAAAAACATCAATTCTAGGCTGGGCCTCCGGTTAATACGTCAGTCCCAAAAGTAATATAAAAGTGAAAAATAAAGCCCAATATAGTCCAAAACAGTAGATAGAGTAGCATGGAGCAATCAAAAATTATAGATACGTTGGAAACGTATCAGGGGCGCGCCCCCCTGTCTCGTGGGGCCCTTGGTGGCCCTCCGGTGCCCATCTTCTGCTATATGAAGGCTTTTACCCTGGAAAAAAATCATAAGCAAGCTCACGGGGCGAAACTCTGCCGCCATGAGGCGGAACCTTGGCGGAACCAATCTAGGGCTCTGGCGGAGCTGTTCTGCCGGGGAAACTTCCCTCCTCGGGAAGGGGAAATCATCACCATCATCATCACCAATGATCCTCTCGTCGGGAAGGGGTCAATCTCCATCAACATCTTCTCCACAACCATCTCCTCTCAAAACCCTAGTTCATCTCTTGTATCCAATCTTGTATCAAAACCACAAATTGGTACATGTGGTTGCTAGTAGTGTTGATTACTCCTTGTAGTTGATGCTAATTGGTTTACTTGGTGGAAGATCATATGTTCAGATCCTTAATGCATATTAATACTCCTGTGATCATGAACATGAATATGCTTTGTGAGTAGTTACGTTTGTTCCTGAGAACATGGGAACTCTTGCTATTAGTAGTCATGTGAATTTGGTATTCGTTCGATATTTTGATGAGATGTATGTTGTCTCTCCTCTAGTGGTGTCATGTGAACGTCGACTACATGACACTTCACCATTATTTGGGCCTAGAGGAAGGCATTGGGAAGTAATAAGTAGATGATGGGTTGCTAGAGTGACAGAAGCTTAAACCCTAGTTTATGTGTTGGTTCGTAAGGGGCTGATTTGGATCGAGTAGTTTCATGCTATGGTTAGGTTTACCTTAATACTTCTTTTGTAGTTGCGGATGCTTGCAATAGGGGTTAATCATAAGTGGGATGCTTGTCCAACAAAGGGCAGTACCCAAGCACCGGTCCACCCACATATCAAATTATCAAAGTACCAAACGCGAATCATATGAGAGTGATGAAAAATAGCTTGACGATAATTCCCATGTGTCCTCGGGAGCGCTTTTCTCATTATAAGAAATTTTCCAGGATTGTCCTTTGCTACAAAAAGGATTGGGCCACCTTGCTGCACTTTATTTACCTTCATTGCTTGTTACCCATTACAAATTATCCTATCACAAAACTATCTGTTACCTACAATTTCAGTGCTTGCAAAGAATACCTTACTGAAAACGGCTTGTCATTTCCTTCTGCTCCTCGTTGGGTTCGACACTCTTACTTATCGAAAGGACTATGATAGATCCCCTATACTTGTGGGTCATCAAAACTCTTTTCTGGTGCCGTTGCCAGGGAGTGAAGCGCCTTTGGTGAGTGGAACTTGGTAAGGAAATATTTATATAGTGTGCTGAAATTTTGTTTCACTTGTTACTATGGAAACTAATCCTTTGAGGGGCTTGTTCGGGGCATCTTCATGCCGACCAGTAGAGCAAAGAGTTTCTCCTCAACCTACTGAACCTACTGAAAATGTTTACTTTGCATCCTGATTTACACCTTATCTATCTGGATGAAGTTTGTGGATTATTTAAGCTTGCAGGTATTCCCGATGATGTTGTCAAGAGGAAGGTCTTCCCTTTATCTTTGAAGGGAGATGCATTGACACGGTATAGGCTATGTGATGATACAGGATCTTGGAACTATAAACGATTGAAATTGGAATTTCACCAGAAGTTCTATCCTATGCATCTTGTTCATTGTGATTGTAATTACATATATAATTTCTGGCCTCACGAAGGAGAAAGCATCGCTCAAGCTTGGGGGAGGCTTAAGTCAATGTTATATTCATGCCCCAATCATGAGCTCTCAAGAGTTATGATTATTCAAAAAATTTATGCTCGGCTTTCTCCCAATGATCGCACCATGCTTGATACTTCCTGTGCTGGTTCTTATATGATGAAGACTATAGAATTTAAAAGGGATTTTCTGGAAAGAATTAAACACAACTCTGAAGATTGGGGTTCCGACGATGGTAAGGAGTCAGGTATGACACCTAAGTTTGATTGTGTTAAATCTTTTATGGATACCGATGCTTTTTGTGGATTTAGCGCTAAATATGGACTTGACTCTGAGATAGTAGCTTCTTTCTATGAATCTTTTGCTACTCACGTTGATCCTCCTAAGGAGAAGTTGTTTAAATATAATCCTCCCACTGAAGTAAAAGTAGTTGCACCTATTACAGTTGAAGAAAAGACTATCACTTATAATGATCCTATTGTTCCTACTAGTTTTGTTGAGAAACCACCTTTTCCTGTTAGAATAAAGGATCATGCTAAAGCTTCAATTGTGGTTCGTAAGAGTAATACTATAACATATACACCTCCTGAGAAAATCAAAGTTGAACCTAGTATTGCTATGGTTAAAGATCTCCTGGATGATAATATAGATGGGCATGTTATTTACTTCTGTGGTGAAACTGCTAATATTGCTAGACCAGATGCTAAGATAGATAGACCTGTTGTAGGCATGCCTGTTATTTCTATTAAAATAGGAGATCATTGTTATCATGGCTTATGTGATATGGGTGCTAGTGCTAGTGCAATACCTTTTTCCTTATATGAAGAAATTATGCATGATATTGCACCCGCTGAAATAGAAGGTATTGATGTTACAATTAAGCTTGCCAATAGAGATACTATTACACCAGTTGGGATTGTTAGAGATGTTGAAGTCTTGTGTGGGAAAGTTAAATACCTTGCTGATTTTCTTGTTCTTGGTTCCCCACAAGATAGCTTTTGTCCCATTATTTTTGGTAGACCCTTCTTGAATACTGTCAATGCTAAGATTGATTGTGAAAAGGACGTTGTTACAATTGGCTTGGGGGATATGAAACATGAGTTTAATTTTGCTAAATTTCGTAGACAACCCAATGATAAAGAATTGCCTAGTAAGGATGAAATTATTGGTCTTGCTTCTATTGTCGTGCCTCCTACTGATCCTTTAGAACAATATTTGCTAGACCATGAAAATGATATGTTTATGAATGAAAGAAGGGAGATAGATGAACTATTCCTTAAATAGGGTCCTATTCTAAAACACAACTTACTTGTTGAAATCCTAGGGGATCCCCCTCCACCCAAGGGTGATCCCGTGTTTGAGCTCAAACCTTTACCTGATAATCTTAAATATGCTTATCTTGATGAAAAGAAGATATATCCTGTTATTATTAGTGCTAACCTTTCAGAGCAAGAAGAGGAGAGATTATTGAAAACTCTGAAGAAGCACCGTGCTGCTATTGGATATACTCTGGATGATTTTAAGGGCATTAGTCCCACTCTATGCCAACACAAAATTAAATTGGACGAAGGTTCCACACCAGTTAGAGATCATCAACGGCGTTTAAATCCTAAGATGAAAGAAGTGGTAAGAAAGGAGATACTAAAACTCCTTGAGGCAGGTATAATTTATCCCGTTGCTGATAGTGATTGGGTAAGTCCTATCCATTGCGTCCCTAAGAAGGGAGGTATTACTATTGTTCCTAATGATAAAGATGAATTGATCCCGCAAAGAGTTATTACAGGTTATAGGATGGTAATTGATTTAGGTAAATTAAATAAAGCTACTAAGAAAGATCATCACGCTTTACCTTTTATTGATCAAATGCTAGAGAGACTATCAAAACATACACATTTCTGCTTTCTAGATGGTTATTCTGGTTTCTCTCAAATACCCGTGTCAGCGGAGGATCAATCAAAAACTACTTTTACTTGCCCTTTCTGTACTTTTGCTTATAGACGTATGCCTTTTGGTTGATGTAATGCACCTGCTACCTTTCAAAGATGCATGATGGCTATATTCTCTGACTTTTGTGAAAATATTTGTGAGGTATTCATGGATGATTTCTCTGTTTATGGATCCTCTTTTGATGATTGCTTGAGCAACCTTGATTGAGTTTTGCAGAGATGTGAAGACACTAGTCTCGTCTTGAATTGGGAAAAGTGCCACTTTATGGTAAATGTAGGCATTGTCTTGGGGCATAAAACTCTGAAAGAGATATTGAAGTTGATAAAGCTAAAGTTGATGCTATTGAAAAGATGCCATGTCCCAATGACATTAAAGGTATAAGAAGTTTCCTTGGTCATGCCGATTTTGTAGGAGGTTCATTAAGGACTTTTCTAAAATCTCTAGGCCTCTGACTAATTTATTGCAAAAAGATATTCCTTTTGTCTTTGATGATGATTGTGTAGAAGCATTTGAAATACTTAAGAAAGCTTTGATCACTGCACCTATTGTTCAGCCACTTGATTGGAATTTACACTTTGAAATTATGTGTGATGCTAGTGATTATGCTGTAGGTGCTGTTCTAGGGAAAAGAGTTGATAAGAAATTAAATGTTATCCAGTATGCTAGTAAAACTCTTGATACTGCCCAGAGAAATTATGCTACTACTGAAAAAGAATTCTTAGCAGTTGTATTTGCCTGTGATAAGTTCAGACCTTATATTGTTGATTCTAAAGTAACTATTCACACTGATCATGCTACTATTAAATATCTTATGGAAAAGAAAGATGCTAAACCTAGACTTATTAGATGGGTTCTCTTGCTCCAAGAATTTGATTTGCATATTATTGATAGAAAGGGAGCTGAGAACCCCGTTGCAGACAACTTGTCTAGATTAGAGAATGTTCTTGATGACCCACTACCTATTGATGATAGCTTTCCTGATGAACAATTAGCGGTCATTAATACTTCTCGTACTGCTCCATGGTATGCTGATTATGCTAATTACATTGTTGCTAAATTTATACCACCTAGTTTGACATACCAGCAAAAGAAAGAGTTTTTTTATGATTTAAGACATTACTTTTGGGATGACCCACACCTTTATAAAGAAGGAGTAGATGGTGTAATTAGACGTTGTGTACCTGAGCATGAACAGGAACAGATCCTACGCAAGTGTCACTCCGAACCATATGGAGGACACCACGTTGGAGATAGAACTTCACATAAGGTATTGCAATCCGGTTTTTATTGGCCTACTCTCTTCAGAGATGCTCGTAAGTTTGTCTTGTCTTGTTATGAATGTCAAAGAATTGGTAATATTAGTAGACATCAAGAAATGCCTATGAAATATTCTCTTGTCATTGAACCATTTGATGTTTGGGGCTTTGATTATATGGGACCTTTTCCTGCCTCTAATGGATATACACATATTTTAGTTGCTGTTGATTATGTTACTAAGTGGGTAGAAGCTATTCCAACTAGTAGTGCTGATCATAACACCTCTATTAAGATGCTTAAAGAAGTTATTTTTCCGAGGTTTGGAGTCCCTAGATATCTCATGACTGATGGTGGTTCACATTTTATTCATGGTTTTTTTCGTAAAGTGCTTGCTAAGTATGATGTTAATCATAGAATTGCATCTCCTTATCACTCACAATCTAGTGGTCAAGTAGAGTTGAGTAATAGAGAGCTCAAATTAATTTTGCAAAAGACTGTCAATAGATCTAGAAAGAATTGGTCCAAGAAATTTGATGATGCATGATGGGCCTATAGAACTGCATATAAAACTCCTATGGGTATGTCTCCATATAAGGTGGTTCATGGAAAAGCATGTAACTTACCTCTTGAACTTGAACATAAGGCATATTGGGCTATTAAAGAGCTCAACTATGACTTCAAACTTGGTGTGAGAAGAGGTTATTTGATATTAGCTCACTTGATGAATGGAGAACCCAAGCCTATGAGAATGCCAAGCTGTTTAGAGAAAAAGTTAAAAGATGGCATGACAAAAGAATACAAAAACATGAGTTTAACGTAGGTGATTATGTGTTATCAAGGAGGTCTATCATTCTGGTGCCATAAAAATCAACAACTTCGAAGGCACAAGTCCGAGGGTGGTGAACGCTCAAAGAATCAAACACTATATCTTAGGTAATCCTATCAATGTTGAAACTAATATTGTTGGAACCGTAACCCCAGAGGAATACATAAGGGACACTTTCCAGAACGTTTCAGACTCCGAAAAGGAATATGTATGTGGTACGGTAAGTAAACCGACTCCAAATCAATTCTAATGGCAATTTTTCTCTGTTTTGGAATATTTAAGGATTTCGGAAAGCAAGAAGTAATCCGGGAAGGACATGAGCCCTCCACGAGGGTGGAGGGCGCGCCCACCCTTACTGGGCGCGCCCCCTGCCTCGTGGGCACCTCGTGTGCCTTCCGGACACCGTTTTCTTGCACGTTACTTCTTTTGGTCGGTAAAAATTCATTATATAACCTCCCGAAGGTTTTGTCCACCGTATCACGCAAAAATCTTCTGTTTTCGTTTCGAGCTGTTTCTGCCGCAGATTAGAGCAATATGTCGTCCCAGGATTCGGAAGAAGAAAGCTATGTGGCTGATTACCTTGCAGACCATAAAGTCTACGGGGAATTGGATCATTGGGGCTGGACCACTGAGGAAGAAGAAGACTATGAGCCTAAGGGAAAGGAGGAGACGAGCTCACATGAAGACGAAGTCCCTTTACCTCAACCTGGGGACATGCATGTGGAGTTTAATAAGTCAAGCCTCCGTGATATGGCAAAGAAGCCCAAGATCGAGTTTATCCCTTTTCGTCTCTTGCAGGAAAACAAACAGGAACTACAAAAGGATATTAAGCCTCGAGCAGAAGATCGATGATCTAAGGGAGCAAAATTCCATTCTCAAGCGCAAGTTGAGGAGCAAGCCTACATCATCAACACCTCCTTCTTCACCACCTCCGAGGACATAATCACATGAGTATGGGCACTCCCCTTGGAAACTGCCAAGCTTGGGGGAGTTGCCCCAGTATCGTATCACCATCAAACTCCTATCTTTACCGTTTTACTTTGTTCAATCCTTTTAGTAATATCTAGATCTAGTAGAATAAAGTTTTGGTATGAATTAGTTTTGAGTTTTTCTTTGTGGTCCTTCTATGTAATCGAGTCTGTGAGCTATCTATAATAAAGGTTAGTGTTGAGTCAAGGGCTTTGCTATCTTGATAAGATCTTGAGGAATTAGAAAGAATAAAAAGAAATAAAAGAGTTCATATTGAACTTATGGATAGTAATGACTTCACATATAAAGAGTATGAGACATGAAAGTTGTTGAGAGTTGACAAACATAGTTTTGGTCATCGTTGCAATTAATAGGAAGTAATAAATAAAGAGAGGTTTTCACATATAAATATACTATCTTGGACATATTTTTTAATTGTGAGCACTCATTAAGTATCACATGCTAAAGAGTTGATGTTGGACAAGGAAGACAATGTAATGGGTTATGTTTTCTCACATCTTAGTTAAAGTATATTGTCATGGATCGTCCAACATGTTGAGCTTGCCTTTCCCCCTCATGCTAGCCAAAAATTCCTTGCACCAAGTAGAGATACTACTTGTGCTTCCAAATATCCTTAAACCAAGTTTTGCCATGAGAGTCCACCATACCTACCTATGGATTGAGTAAGATCCTTCAAGTAAGTTGTCATGTTGCAAGCAATAAAAATTGCTCTCTAAATATGTATGACTTATTAGTGCGGAGAAAATAAGCTTTATACGATCATGTGATATGGAAGTATTAAAAGAGACAGACTGCATAATAAAGGTTCATATCACAAGTGGCAATATAAAGTGACGTTCTTTTGCATTATGATTTTGTGCATCCAACCCTCAAAGCACATGACAACCTCTGCTTCCCTCTGTGAAGGGCCTATCTTTTACTTTATGTCTTTTACTTTATGCAAGATTCAAGGTGATCTTCACCTCTCCCTTGTTCATTTTATCCTTTGGCAAGCACCTCGTGTTGGAATGATCCTGATATATATATCCAATTGGATGTAAGTTAGCATGAACTATTATTGTTGACATCACCCATAGGTGAATACATTGGAAGGCAACACTATAAGCCCCTATCTTTCTCTGTGTCCGATTAAAACTCCATAACCATAAGTATTGCATTAGTGTTAGCAATTGTAGAAGACTATACGATAGTTGAGTATGTGGACTTGCTGGAAAGCTCTATTCTTGACTCTTTCTGATGTTATGATAAATTGCAATTGATTCAGTGACTGAGATTATAGTTTGCTAGTTCTCAATGAAGTTTATGATCCATACTTGACATTGTGAATAGATTGTTACTTGAGCATGAGAAATCATATGAAAAAATCTATATATGTTGTTGTTATAAAAATGATCATGATGTCCTCATGTCCATTTTATCGACAAGTCTATCTCTAAACATGTGGACATATTTTTCGATATCGGCTTCCGCTTGAGGACAAGCGAGGTCTAAGCTTGGGGGAGTTGATACGTCCATTTTGCATCATGCTTTTATATCGATATTTATTGCATTATGGGTTGTTATTACATGTTATGTCACAATACTGATGACTATTCTCTCTTATTTTGCAAGGTTTATCATGAAGAGGGAGAATGCTGGTAGCTGGGATTCTAGCTGGAACAGGAGCAAATATTGGAAACCTATTCTGCCCAGCTCCAAAAGTGCTGAAACTTCACGCAAGTCATTTTTGGAATTAATAAGAATTATTGAGCAAAGAAAGTACCAGAAGGGCCCACACCCTGGCCACGAGGGTGGGCGGCGCCCCCCCTACTGGGCGCGCCCCCTGTCTCGTGGCCCCCCTGGTGGCCCTCCGATGCCCATCTTCTGCTATATGAAGGCTTTTACCCTGGAAAAAATCATAAGCAAGCTCACGAGACGAAACTCCGCCACCACGAGGTGGAACCTTGGCGGAACCAATCTAGGGCTCCGGCGGAGCTGTTCTGCCGGGGAAACTTCCCTCCGGGAGGGGGAAATCAGCACCATCGTCATCACCAATGATCCTCTTGTCGGGTGGGGGCCAGTCTCCATCAACACCTTCACCAGCACCATCTCCTCTCAAAACCCTAGTTCATCTGTTGTATCCAATCTTGGATCAAAACCACAAATTGGTACCTTTGGGTTGCTAGTAGTGTTGATTACTCCATGTAGTTGATGCTAGTTGGTTTACTTGGTGGAAGATCATATGTTCAGATCCTTAATGCACATTAATACTCCTCTGATCATGAACATGAATATGCTTTGTGAGTAGTTACGTTTGATCCTGAGGACATGGGTGAAGTCTTGCTATTAGTAGTCATGTGAATTTGGTATTCGTTCGATATTTTGATGAGATGTATGTTGTCTCTCCTCTAGTGGTGTTATGTGAATGTCGACTACATGACACTTCACCATTATTTGGGCCTAGAGGAAGGCATTGGGAAGTAATAAGTAGATGATGGGTTGCTAGAGTGACAGAAGCTTAAACCCTAGTTTATGCGTTGCTTCGTAAGGGGCTGATTTGGATCCACTAGTTTCATGCTATGGTTAGGTTTACCTTAATACTTCTTTTGTAGTTGCGGATGCTTGCAATAGTGATTAATCATAAGTGGGATGCTTGTCCAAGAAAGGGCAGTACCCAAGCACCGGTCCACCCACATATGAAATTACCAAACTGAAGGAAATATGCCCTAGAGGCAATAATAAAGTTATTATTTATTTCCTCATATCATGATAAATGTTTATTATTCATGCTAGAATTGTATTACCCGGAAACATGATACATGTGTGAATACATAGACAAACATAGTGTCACTAGTATGCCTCTACTTGACTAGCTCGTAAATCAAAGATGGTTGAGTTTCCTAGCCATAGACATGAGTTGTCATTGGATTAACGGGATCACATCATTAGGAGAATGATGTGATTGACTTTACCCATTCAGTTAGCTTAGCACTTGATCGTTTAGTTTGTTGCTATTGCTTTCTTCATGACTTATACATGTTCCTATTACTATGAGATTATGTAACTCCCGTTTACCGGAGGAACACTTTTTGTGCTACCAAACGTCACAACGTAACTGGGTGATTATAAAGGTGCTCTACAGGTGTCTCCAAAGGTACTTGTTGAGTTGACGTATTTCAAGATTAGGATTTGTCACTCCGATTGTCGGAGAGGTATCTCTGGGCCCTTTCGGTAATGCACATCACTATAAGCCTTGCAAGCAATGTAGCTAATGAGTTAGTTACGGAATGATGCATTACGTAACGAGTAAAGAGACTTGCCAGTAACGAGATTGAACTAGGTATTGAGATATCGACGATCGAATCTCGGGCAAGTAACATACCGATGACAAAGGGAACAACGTATGTTGTTATGCGGTTTGACCGATAAAGATCTTTGTAGAATATGGAGGAGCCAATATGAGCATCCAGGTTCTGCTATTGGTTATAGACCGGAAACAGTTCTAGGTCATGTCTATATAGTTCTCGAACCCGTAGGGTCCACATGCTTAACATTACGATGACAGTTATATTATGAGTTTTATGAGTTTTGATGTACCGAAGGTTGTTCAGAGACCCGGATGTGATCACGGACATGACGAGGAGCCTCGAAATGGTCGGGACATAAAGATCGATATATTGGACGACTATATTCGAACACCGGAAAAGTTTCGGGGGTTATCAGATATATACTGGAGTACCCGGGGTTACCGAAACCCCTCCCGGGAACTAATGGGCCTTGTTGGGCCCTAGTGGAGAGAGAGAGGGGCCGACCAGGGCAAGAGGCGCGCTCCCTCCCCTTGAGTCCAAATAGGACGAGGAAGGGGGGGCCCTCTTACCTTTCCCCTCTCCCACTCCTTCCTTCCCCCTCCTTCTTGGACTAGGAAAGGGAGGGGCAAACCTACTTGGAGTAGGTTTCCCCCTCCTAGGGCGCCACCCCCTTGGCCGGCCCTCTCCTCTTCCCCCCTTTATATACCGAGGAGGGGGGGCACCCCATAGACACACAAGTTCATGTTCGTGGTCGTTCCTTAGCCGTGTGTGGTGCCCCCCTCCACCATATTCCACCTCGGTCATATCATAGCGGTGCTTAGGCGAAGCCCTGCGTTGGTAGAACATCATCACCGTCACCATGCCGTCGTGCTGACGGAACTCATCCCCGTCACCCTGCTGGATCGGAGTCCGGGGATAGTCATCGAGCTGAACGTGTGCTGAACTCGGAGGTGCCGTACGTTCGGTACTTGGATCGGTCAGATCGTGAAGACGTACGACTACATCAACCGCGTTGTTCTAACGCTTCCGCTTCAGGTCTATGAGGGTACGTGGACCACACTCTCGCCTCTCGTTGCTATGCATCACCATGATCTTGCGTGTGCGTAGGAAATTTTTTGAAATTACTACATTCCCCAACAGTGGCATCCGAGCCTAGGTTTTATGCGTTGATGTTTTATGCACGAGTAGAACACAAGTGAGTTGTGGGCGATACAAGTCATACTGCTTACTAGCATGTCATGCTTTGATTCAGCGGTATTGTTGGATGAAGTAGCCCGAACCGACATTACGCGTACGCTTACGTGAGGCTGGTTTTACCGCCGTTTGCACACAGGTGACTAGCGGGTGTCTATTTCTCCAACTTTAGTTGAACCGAGTGTGGCTACGCCCGGTCCTTGCGAAGGTTAAAACAACACTAACTTGACGAACTATCGTTGTGGTTTTGATGCGTAGGTAAGAATGGTTCTTGCTCAGCCCATAGCAGCCACGTAAAATTTGCAACAACAAAGTAGAGGATGTCTAACTTGCTTTTGCAAGGCATGTTGTGATGTGATATGGTCAAGACATGATGCTATATTTTATTGTATGAGATGATCATGTTTTGTAACCGAGTTATCGGCAACTGGCAGGAGCCATATGGTTGTCGCTTTATTGTATGAAATGCAATCGCCCTGTAATTGCTTTACTTTATCACTAAGCGGTAGCGATAGTCGTACAAGCAATAGTTGGCGAGATGACAATGATGCTACGATGGAGATCAAGGTGTCGCGCCGGTGACGATGGTGATCATGACGGTGCTTCGGAGATGGAGATCACAAGCACAAGATGATGATGGCCATATCATATCACTTATATTGATTGCATGTGATGTTTATCTTTTATGCATCTTATCTTTCTTTGATTGACGGTAGCATTATAAGATGATCTCTCACTAAATTTCAAGATAAAAGTGTTCTCCCTGAGTATGCACCGTTGCCAAAGTTCTTCGTGCCCAGACACCATGCGATGATCGGGTGTGATAAGCTCTACGTCCATCTACAACGGGTGCAAGCCAGTTTTGCACACGCAGAATACTCAGGTTAAACTTGACGAGCCTAGCATATGCAGATATGGCCTCGGAACACTGAGACCGAAAGGTCGAGCGTGAATCATATAGTAGATATGATCAACATAGTGATTTTCACCATTGAAAACTACTCCATTTCACGTGATGATCGGTTATGGTTTAGTTGATTTCGGTGGTGAACGGTCAAAGAATCAAACACTATATCTTAGGTAATCCTATCAATATTGAAACTAATATTGTTGGAACCGTAACCCCGGAGGAATACATAAGGGACACTTTCCAGAACGTTTCAGACTCCGAAAAGGAATATATATGCGGTACGGTAAGTAAACCGACTCCAAATTAATTCTAATGGCAATTTTTCTCCGTTTTGGAATATTTAAGAATTTTGGAAAGCAAGAAGTAATCCGGGAAGGACACGGGGCCTCCACGAGGGTGGAGGGCACGCCCACCCTTACTGGGCGCGCCCCCCTGCCTCGTGGGCACCTCTATGCCTTCCGGACACCGTTTTCTTGCATGTTACTTCTTTTGGTCGGTAAAAATTCATTATATAACCTCCCGAAGGTTTTGTCCACCGTATCACGCAAAAATCTTTGATTTTCGTTTCGAGCTGTTTCTGCCACAGATTAGAGCAATATGTCGTCCCAGGATTCGTAAGGAGAAAGCTATGTGGCTGATTACCTTGCAGACCGTAAAGTCTACGGGGAATTGGATCATTGGGGCTGGACCACTGAGGAAGAAGAAGACTATGAGCCTAAGGGAAAGGAGGAGACGAGCTCAGACGAAGACGAAGTCCCTTTACCTCAACCTGGGGACATGCATGTGGAGTTTAATAAGTCAAGCCTCCGTGATATGGCAAAGAAGCCCAAGATCTAGTTTATCCCTTTTCGTCTCTTGTAGGAAAACAAACAGGAACTATGCAAAAGGATATTAAGCCTCGAGCGGGAGATCGATGATCTAAGGGAGCAAAATTCCATTCTCAAGCGCAAGTTGAGGAGCAAGCCTACATCATCAACAACTCCTTCTTCACCACCTCCGAGGACATAATCACATGGGTATAGGCACTCCCCTTGGCAACTGCCAAGCTTGGGGGAGTTGCCCCGGTATCGTATCACCATCAAACTCCTATCTTTACCGTTTTACTTAGTTCAATCCTTTTAGTAATATCTAGATCTAGTAGAATAAAGTTTTGGTATGAATTAGTTTTGAGTTTTTCTTTGTGATCCTTCTATGTAATCGAGTCTGTGAGCTATCTATAATAAAGATTAGTGTTGAGTCAAGGGCTCTGCTATCTTGATATGATCTTGAGGAATTAGAAAGAATAAAAAGAAATAAAAGAGTTCATATTGAACTTATGGATAGTAATGACTTCACATATAAAGAGTATGAGACATAAAAGTTATTGAGAGTTGACAAACATAGTTTTGGTCATCGTTGCAATTAATAGGAAGTAATAAATAAAGAGAGGTTTTCACATATAAATATACTATCTTGGACATATTTTTTAATTGTGAGCACTCATTAAGTATCACATGCTAAAGAGTTGATGTTGGACAAGGAAGACAACGTAATGGGTTATGTTTTCTCACATCTTAGTTAAAGTATATTGTCATGGATCGTCCAACATGTTAAGCTTGCCTTTCCCCCTCATGCTAGCTAAAAATTCCTTGCACCAAGTAGAGATACTACTTGTGCTTCCAAATATCCTTAAACCAAGTTTTGCCATGAGAGTCCACCATACCCACCTATGGATTGAGTAAGATCCTTCAAGTAAGTTGTCATGTTGCAAGCAATAAAAATTGCTCTCTAAATATGTATGACTTATTAGTGTAGAGAAAATAAGCTTTATACGATCGTGTGATATGGAAGTATTAAAAGAGACGGACTGCATAATAAAGGTTCATATCTCAAGTGTCAATATAAAGTGACGTTATTTTGCATTAAGATTTTGTGCATTCAACCCTAAAAGAACATGACAACCTCTGCTTCCCTCTGCGAAGGGCCTATCTTTTACTTTATGTCTTTTACTTTATGCAAGATTCAAGGTGATCTTCACCTTTCCCTTTTTCATTTTATCCTTTGGCAAGCACCTCTTGTTGGAAAGATCCTAATATATATATCCAATTGGATGTAAGTTAGCATGAACTATTATTGTTGACATCACCCATAGGTGAATACATTGGGAGGCAACACTATAAGCCCCTATCTTTCTCAGTGTCTGATTAAAACTCCATAACCATAAGTATTGCATTAATGTTAGAAATTGTAGAAGACTATATGATAGTTGAGTATGTGGACTTGCTGGAAAGCTCCATTCTTGACTCTTTCTGATGTTATGATAAATTGCAATTGATTCAGTGACTGAGATTATAGTTTGCTAGTTCTCAATGAAGTTTATGATCCATACTTGACATTGTGAATAGATTGTTACTTGAGCATGAGAAATCATATGAAAAAATCTATATATGTTGCTGTTATAAGAATGATCACGACGTCCTCATGTCCGCATTTTATTTTTATCGACAAGTCTATCTCTAAACATGTGGACATATTTTTTGATATCGGCTTCCGCTTGAGGACAAGCGAGGTCTAAGCTTGGGGGAGTTGATACGTCCATTTTGCATCATGCTTTTATATCGATATTTATTGCATTATGGGCTGTTATTACACGTTATGTCACAATACTGATGGCTATTCTCTCTTATTTTACAAGGTTTATCAAGAAGAGGGAGAATGCCGGCAGCTGGGATTCTAGCTGGAACAGGAGCAAATATTGGAAACCTATTCTGCCCAGCTCCAAAAGTGCTGAAACTTCACGCAAGTCATTTTTGGAATTATTAAGAATTATTAAGCAAAGAAAGTACCAGAGGGGCCCACACCCTGGCCACGAGGGTGGGGGGCGCCCCCCCTACTGGGCGCGCCCCCTGTCTCATGGCCCCCCTGGTGGCCCTCCGGTGCCCATCTTCTGCTATATGAAGGCTTTTACCCTAGAAAAAATCATAAGCAAGCTCACGGGACGAAACTCCGCCACCATGGGGCGGAAACTTGGCGGAACCAATCTAGGGCTCCGGCGGAGCTGTTCTGCCGGGGAAACTTCCCTCCGGGAGGGGGAAATCATCACCATCGTCATCACCAACGATCCTCTCGTCGGGAGGGGGCCAGTCTCCATCAACATCTTCACCAGCACCATCTCCTCTCAAAACCCTAGTTCATCTCTTGTATCCAATCTTGTATCAAAACCACAAATTGGTACCTTTGGGTTGCTAGTAGTGTTGATTACTCCTTGTAGTTGATGCAAGTTGGTTTACTTGGTGGAAGATCATATGTTCAGATCCTTGATGCACATTAATACTCCTCTGATCATGAACATGAATATGCTTTGTGAGTAGTTACGTTTGATCCTGAGGACATGGGTGAAGTCTTGCTATTAGTAGTCATGTGAATTTGGTATTCGTTCGATATTTTGATGAGATGTATGTTGTCTCTCCTCTAGTGGTGTTATGTGAACATCGACTACATGACACTTCACCATTATTTGGGCCTAGAGGAAGGCATTGGGAAGTAATAAGTAGATGATGGGTTGCTAGAGTGACAGAAGCTTAAACCCTAGTTTATGCGTTGCTTCGTAAGGGGCTGATTTGAATCCACTAGTTTCATGCTATGGTTAGGTTTACCTTAATACTTCTTTTGTAGTTGCGGATGCTTGCAATAGTGATGAATCATAAGTGGGGTGCTTGTCCAAGAAAGGGCAGTACCCAAGCACCGGTCCATCCACATATGATATTACCAAACTGAAGGAAATATGCCCTAGAGGCAATAATAAAGTTATTATTTATTTCCTCATATCATGATAAATGTTTATTATTCATGCTAGAATTGTATTACCCGGAAACATGATACATGTGTGAATACATAGACAAACATAGTGTCACTAGTATGCCTCTACTTGACTAGCTTGTAAATCAAAGATGGTTGAGTTTCCTAGCCATAGACATGAGTTGTCATTTGATTAACGGGATCACATCATTAGGAGAATGATGTGATTGACTTTACCCATTCAGTTAGCTTAGCACTTGATCGTTTAGTTTGTTGCTATTGCTTTCTTCATGACTTATACATGTTCCTATTACTATGAGATTATGTAACTCCCGTTTACCGGAGGAACACTTTGTGTGCTACCAAACGTCACAAAGTAACTGGGTGATTATAAAGGTGCTCTACAGGTGTCTCCAAAGGTACTTGTTGAGTTGACATATTTCGAGATTAGGATTTGTCACTCCGATTGTCGGAGAGGTATCTCTGGGCCCTCTCGGTAATGCACATCACTATAAGCCTTGCAAGCAAGGTAGCTAATGAGTTAGTTATAGAATGATGCATTACATAACGAGTAAAGAGACTTGCCGGTAACGAGATTGAACTAGGTATTGAGATACCGACGATCGAATCTCGGGCAAGTAACATACCGATGACAAAGGGAACAACGTATGTTGTTATGCGGTTTGACCGATAAAGATCTTCGTAGAATATGTAGGAGCCAATATGAGCATCCAGGTTCTGCTATTGGTTATAGACCGGAAACAGTTCTAGGTCATGTCTATATAGTTCTCGAACCCGTAGGGTCCGCATGCTTAACGTTACGATGACAGTTATATTATGAGTTTTATGAATTTTGATGTACCGACAGTTGTTCGGAGTCCCGGATGTGATAACGGACATGACGAGGAGTCTTGAAATGGTCGAGACATAAAGATTGATATATTGGACGACTATATTCAGACACCGGAAAAGTTCCGGGGGTTATCAGATATATATTGGAGTACCGGGGGTTACCGGAACCCCTCCCGGGAACTAATGGGACTTGTTGGGCCCTAGTGGAGAGAGAGAGGGGCCGACCAGGGCAAGAGGCGCGCCCCCTCCCCTTGAGTCCAAATAGGACAAGGGGGGCGCCCCCCTTGCCTTTCCCCTCTCCCACTCCTTCCTTCCCGCTCCTTCTTGGACTAGGAAAGGGAGGGGCAAACCTACTTGGAGTAGGTTTCCCCCTCCTAGGGCGCGCCACCCCCTTGGCCGGCCCTCTCCTCTTCCCTCCTTTATATACGGAGGAGGGGGGCACCCCATAGACACACAAGTTGATCTTCGTGATTGTTCCTTAGCCGTGTGCGGTGCCCCCCTCCACCATATTCCACCTCGATCATATCGTAGCGGTGCTTAGGCGAAGCCCTGCGTCGGTAGAACATCATCACCGTCACCATGTCGTCATGCTGACGGAACTCATCCCCATCACCCTGCTGGATTGGAGTCCGGGGATAGTCATCGAGCTGAACGTGTGCTGAACTCGGAGGTGCCGTACGTTCGGTACTTGGATCGGTCGGATCGTGAAGACGTACAACTACATCAACCGCGTTGTTCTAATGCTTCCGCTTTAGGTCTATGAGGGTATGTGGACCACACTCTCCCCTCTCGTTGCTATGCATCACCATGATCTTGCGTGTGCGTAGGAATTTTTTTGAAATTACTACGTTCCCCAACAGTGGCATCCGAGCCTAGGTTTTATGCATTGATGTTTTATGCACGAGTAGAAGACAAGTGAGTTGTGGGCGATAAAAGTCATACTGCTTACCAGCATGTCATAATTTGGTTCAGCGGTATTGTTGGATGAAGCGGCCCGGACCGACATTACGCGTATGCTTACGTGAGACTGGTTTTACCGCCGTTTGCACACAGGTGACTAGCGGGTGTCTGTTTCTCCAACTTTAGTTGAACCGAGTGTGGCTACGCCCGGTCCTTGCGAAGGTTAAAACAACACTAACTTGACGAACTATCGTTGTGGTTTTGATGCGTAGGTAAGAACGGTTCTTGCTCAGCCCATAGCAGCCACGTACAATTTGCAACAACAAAGTAGAGGACGTCTAACTTGTTTTTGCAGGGCATGTTGTGATGTGATATGGTCAAGACATGATGCTATATTTTATTGTATGAGATAATCATGTTTTGTAACCGAGTTATCGGCAACTGGCAGGAGCCATATGGTTGTCGCTTTATTGTATAAAATGCAATCGCCCTGTAATTCCTTTACTTTATCACTAAGCGGTAGCGATAGTCGTGGAAGCAATAGTTGGCGAGACGACAACGCTGCTACGATGGAGATCAAGGTGTCGCGCCGGTGACGATGGTGATCATGACGGTGCTTCGGAGATGGAGATCACAAGCACAAGATGATGATGGCCATATCATATCACTTATATTGATTGCATGTGATGTTTATCTTTTATGCATCTTATCTTGCTTTGATTGACGGTAGCATTATAAGATGATCTCTCACTAAATTTCAAGATAAAAGTGTTCTCCCTGAGTATGCACCGTTGCCAAAGTTCATCGTGCCCAGACACCATGCGATGATCGGGTGTGATAAGCTCTACGTCCATCTACAACGGGTGCAAGCCAGTTTTGCACACGCAGAATACTCAGGTTAAACTTGACAAGCCTAGCATATGCAGATATGGCCTCGGAACACTGAGACCGAAAGGTCGAGCGTGAATCATATAGTAGATATGATCAACATAGTGATGTTCACCATTGAAAACTACTCTATTTCACGTGATGATCGGTTATGGTTTAGTCGATTTGGATCACGTGATCACTTAGATGATTAGAGACATGTCTATCTAAGTGGGAGTTCTTAAGTAATATGATTAATTGAACTTAAATTTATCATGAACTTAGTACCTAATAGTATCTTGCTTGTCTATGTTTGTTGTAGATAGATGGCTCATGTTGTTGTTCCGTTGAATTTTAATGCGTTCCATGAGAAAGCAAAGTTGAAAGATGATGGTAGCAATTACACGGACTGGGTCCGTCACTTGAGGATTATCCTCTTGCTGCACAGAAGAATTACGTCCTGGAAGCACCGCTGGGTGCCAAACCTGCTGCAGGAGCAACACCAGATGTTGTGAGCGTCTGGCAGAGCAAAGCTGATGACTAGTCGATAGTTCGGTGTGCCATGCTTTATGGCTTAGAACCGGGACTTCAACGAAGTTTTGAAACGTCATGGAGCATATGGGATGTTCCAGGAGTTGAAGTTAATATTTCAAGCAAATGCCCGGATTGAGAGATATGATGTATCCAATAAGTTCTATAGCTGGAAGATAGAGGAGAATAGTTCTGTCAGTGAGCATATACTCAGAATGTCTGGGTATAACAATCACTTGATTCAACTGGGAGTTAATCTTCCGGATGATAGCGTCATTGACAGAATTCTTGAATCACCGCCACCAAGCTACAAGAGCTTCGTGATGAACTATAATATGCAAGGGATGGAAAAGACAATTCCCGAGCTCTTCTCAATGCTAAAAGATGCGGAGGTAGAAATCAAGAAGGAGCATCAAGTGTTGATGGTCAATAAGACCACCAGTTTCAAGAAAAAGGGCAAAGGGAAAAAGAAGGGGAACTTCAAGAAGAACAGCAAACAAGTTGCTGCTCAGGAGAAGAAACCCAAGTATGGACCTAAGCCTGAGACTGAGTGCTTCTACTACAAGCAGACTGGTCACTGGAAGCGGAACAGCCCCAAGTATTTGGCAGATAAGAAGGATGGCAAGGTGAACAAAGGCATATGTGATATACATGTTATTGATGTGTACCTTACCAGAGCTCGCAGTAGCACCTGGGTATTTGATACTGGTTCTGTTGCTAATATTTGCAACTCGAAACAGGGACTACAGATTAAGTGGACACTGGCTAAGGAGAAGGTGATAATGCACGTGGGAAATGGTTCCAAAGTCGATGTGATCGCCGTCGGCACGCTAGCTCTACATCCACCTTCGGGATTAGTTTTAGACCTAAATAATTGTTATTTGGTGCCAGCGTTGAGCATGAACATTATATCCGGATCTTGTTTGATGCGAGACGGTAATTCATTTAAATCTGAGAATAATGGGTGTTCATATTTATATGAGTAATATCTTTTATGGTCATGCACCTTTAAAAATGGTCTATTTTTGATGAATCTCGATAGTAGTGATACACATATTCATAATGTTGAAGCCAAAAGATGCAGAGTTGATAAAGATAGTGCAACTTATTTGTGGCACTGCCGTTTAGGTCATATTGGTGTAAAGCGCATGAAGAAACTCCATACTGCTGGACCTTTGGAATCACTTGATTATGAATCACTTGGTACTTGCGAACCATGCCTCATGGGCAAGATGACTAAAACACCGTTCTCCGGTACAATAGAGAGAGCAACTGATTTGTTGGAAATCATACATACTGATGTATGTGGTCCAATAAATGTTGAGGCTCGTGGCGGATATCGTTATTTTCTCACCTTCACAGATGATTTGAGCAGATATGGGTATATTTAATTAATGAAACATAAGTCTGAAACGTTTGAAAAGTTCAAAGAATTTCAGAGTGAAGTTGAAAATCATCGTAACAAGAAAATAAAGTTTCTACGATCTGATCTTGGAGGAGAATATTTGAGTTACGAGTTTGGTTTACATTTGAAGCAATGCGGAATAGTTTCACAACTCACGCCTCCCGGAACACCACAGTGTAATGGTGTGTCCGAACGTCGTAATCGTACTTTACTAGATATGGTGCGATCTATGATGTCTCTTACCGATTTACCGCTATCGTTTTGGGGTTATGCTTTAGAGACGGCCGCATTCACGTTAAATAGGGCACCATCAAAATCCGTTGAGACGACACCTTATGAACTATGCTTTGGCAGGAAATCAAAGTTGTCATTTCTTAAAGTTTGGGGCCGCGATGCTTATGTAAAAAAGCTTCAACCTGATAAGCTCGAACCCAAATCGGAGAAATGTGTCTTCATAGGATACCCAAAGGAAACTATTGGGTACACCTTCTATCATAGATCCGGAGGCAAGACATTCGTTGCAAAGAATGGATCCTTTCTAGAGAAGGAGTTTCTCTCGAAAGAAGTGAGTGGGAGGAAAGTAGAACTTGATGAGGTAACTGTACCTGCTCCTTTATTGGAAAATAGTTCATCACATAAACCGGTTCCTGTGACGACTACACCAATAAGTGAGGAAGCTAATGATGATGATCATGAAACTTCAGAACAAGTTACTACAGAACCTCGTAGGTCAAATAGAGTAAGATCCGCACCAGAGTGGTACGGTAATCCTATTTTGGAGGTCATGTTACTTGACCATGGCGAGCCTACGAACTATGAGGAAGCGATGATGAGCCCAGATTCCGCAAAATGTCTTGAAGCCATGCAATCTGAGATGTGATCCATGTATGAGAACAAAGTGTGGACTTTGGTTGACTTGCCCGATGATCGGCAAGCCATTGAGAATAAATTGTTTTTTAAGAAGAAGACTGACGCTGATGGTAATGTAACTGTCTACAAAGCTCGACTTGTTGCAAAAGGTTTTCGACGAGTTCAAGGGATTGACTACGATGAGACTTTCTCACCCGTAGCGATGCTTAAGTCTGTCCGAATCATGTTAGCAATTGTCGCATTTTATGATTATGAAATTTGGCAAATGGATGTCAAAACTGCATTCCTGAATGGATTTCTGGAAGAAGAGTTGTATATGATGCAGCCGGAAGGTTTTGTCAATCCAAAAGGTGCTAGCAAAGTGTGCAAGCTCCAGTGATCCATCTATGGACTGGTGCAAGCATCTCGGAGTTGGAATAAACGCTTGATAGTGTGATCAAAGTATATGGTTTTACACGGACTTTTGGAGAAGCCCGTATTTACAAGAAAGTGAGTGGGAGCTCTGTAGCATTTCTGATATTATATGTAGATGACATATTGTTAATTGGAAATGATATAGAATTTCTGGATAGCATAAAGGGATACTTGAATAAAAGTTTTTCGATGAAAGACCTCGGTGAAGCTGCTTACATATTGGGCAGCAAGATCTATAGAGATAGATCAAGACGCTTGATCGGACTTTCACAAAGCACATACCTTGATAAAGTTTTGAAAAAGTTCAAAATGGATCAGGCAAAGAAAGGATTCTTGCCTGTATTACAAGGTGTGAAGTTGAGTCAGACTCAATGCCCGACCACTGTAGAAGATAGAGAGAAAATGAAAGGAGTTCCCTATGCTTCAGCCATAGGCTCTATCATGTATGCGATGCTGTGTACCAGACCTGATGTGTGCCTTGCTATTAGTTTAGCAGGGAGGTACCAAAGTAATCCAGGAGTGGAACACTAGACAGCGGTCAAGAACATCCTGAACTACCTGAAAAGGACTAAGGATATGTTTCTCATTTATGGAGGTGACAAAGAGCTAGTCGTAAATGGTTACGTCGATGCAAGCTTTGACACTGATCCGGACGATTCTAAATCGCAAACTGGATACGTGTTTTTATTAAACGGTGCAGCTGTAAGTTGGTGCAGTTCTAAAAAAAATCATCGAAGTAGGATCTACATGTGAAGCAGAGTACATAGCTGCTTCGGAAGCCGCAAATGAAGGAGTCTGGATGAAGGAGTTCATTTCCGATCTAGGTGTCATACCTAGTGCATCAGGACCAATGAAGATCTTCTGTGACAATACTGGTGCAATTGCCTTGGCAAAGGAATCCCGATTTCACAAGAGGACCAAGCACATCAAGAGATGCTTCAATTCCATCCGGGACCAAGTCCAGGTGGGAGACATAGGGATTTGCAAGATACATACGGATGTGAATGTTGCAGACCCGTTGACTAAGCCTCTTCAACGAGCAAAATATGATCAGCACCAAGACTCCATGGGTGTTAGAATCATTACTGCGTAATCTAGATTATTGACTCTAGTGCAAGTGGGAGACTGAAGGAAATATGCCCTAGAGGCAATAATAAAGTTATTATTTCTTTCCTCATATCATGATAAATGTTTATTATTCATGCTAGAATTGTATTACCCGGAAACATGATACATGTGTGAATACATAGACAAACATAGTGTCACTAGTATGCCTTTACTTGACTAGCTCGTAAATCGAAGATGGTTAAGTTTCCTAACCATAGACATGAGTTGTCATTTGATTAACGGGATCACATCATTAGGAGAATGATGTGATTGACTTGACCCATTCAGTTAGCTTAGCACTTGACCGTTTAGTTTGTTGCTATTGCTTTCTTCATGACTTATACATGTTCCTATGACTATGAGATTATGTAACTCCCGTTTACCGGAGGAACACTTTATGTGCTACCAAACGTCACAACGTAACTGGGTGATTATAAAAGGTGCTCTACCACTACAAGAAATATGTCAACTTGTGACCTTGACTATTGGTCACTGAAAGGTCATGGTTTTTCATTTGCGACCTTTTTGTGACCAAAAAGAGAAGGTCAAAAGCTGGCGGTCGTTAACTGACTATAGCGACCTTCTCTGTGAGAAGGTTGTGGACGTTTACGACCAAAATATTCCTACTGTGGCGTTTTGGTCACTAGCAATCTCCCCAGGCCACGTAGGCATCCAGCGTGGCAAGCTGATGTGGCACAAGATTCAGCCCGGTCCAATTCGGTTTTCTACATGGGCCTAGCCCAACAATTCGACATTTTTTATTATTATAATTCCTACGAATTCTATTGGGCTACATGGGCCAAGCCCAATATTTCAGCCTTTTTATCTCTGGGCTTTGGCCTTTTACAGTCTATTAATTATATATTTTTGGAAAATATATTTTGGAGCTGGTCCCACTAGTCATGTTAATCTCATATATTGATCCCACACATAAGAAAGTTATGAACTAGTCATATTATTTCATAAGTGGGTTTCACTGGTCAGGTTCCCATCTCACACACAATCAAATCACATTCATAATCAAATATTCCAAACAAGAGAACATGTGAAACTCGTCAAATGACACTAGATTAGTGTACTACAATTTCTGTAGACTATTACAACCTAGGTATACCAGCTATTACAATATTACAGTCAAATAGAACAGACAACTCTTTGCTGAGTAGCACTTCACGGCTTCGCGCTTTTCTTCACGTCTTCGCACTTCCAACTTTCTTAGGCCTGGAGCTCCTGTAAAAGAGGAACCAAGTAAAGAAGTTACGCGCAGCTATATTTGCTACATATCAGCTATGAACTCGATATTTATGTACACCATACAGAAATTGTTTCCAGTTAGAACAAGTTCACTTAATACTCAACTCCTTTATTTGTGTCCATTTAGTGCAAGTCCATTATCCATGCATATAAACTTTTGCTCCCAGCCAGCACCTACCCACCTAAGTACAAGTCAAGAGGCCACTACTATTAAACCAACTCAAGTGAGAGAGCCAGAAAACTAGGTGGGATATTTCCTTATCACTAAAATTAAAAATTTGAGCACACCAAAAATTGATTGTGTGTCATAAGATGGTCCTGAGAGTGCAGCACCATGTTACCATCTCTAAAGCTCATTAGCCAGCAGCAAAAATTGTGTAACATATGTATAACCATTGCAAACAACCTTAGCAGAATAAGTAGAACAAAATTTCATGTAAAATCTTGGTATAACCAGTAGATTATCCCCTAATAGAAGCTAATTAGGCTCCAATACACAAGGCATAGCAAGCACAGACTAAATAAGCCACGGCCATGAAACAGAGCATGGTATTATAGCAGCTCAGAGATGGAGCTAGAGGTAGGAGAAGGACTCACCGGAGAGGAGGTTGTAGTCGAAGCCGCACACAGGCGCCGCCACCACCGTCACCCTCTAGAGGAGATGTTGCCGCTTCATCGACGGACTCATCTGGTACAAGGACATCATCAAAATGCATCACACTCATGATCATCAAAACGCAGCAGCAGGAGCAAATACAAGTTTAGCCCACCATGAACAGGGGCACTAGGCAATCCAGTAGCAATGTCATATATAGGTAATAATAACAGGACCTTAGATAATTAGTTTTTGTTCTTACTGACACACAAGTTGACAGAATGTACTCAATATATTCTAATAAAAAGGTTTGGGAGAAGAGGGAGAGGGAGGTGGAGATGGACGTGCTACCTGCTACTGCGGTGGTGCCTCTTGGTGGTCGTGCTTGAGCTCCTCCTCCTGATGCTGCTCACTAACCTGCAGGACAAACAAGACAATGGGTAAAGGAACAAGACCATGGGTAACAGTACATCTTCACTTGGATATATCTAAGAAGTCCAGTTGGTTCTCACAAGCAAGTGTTCTCAGGTTTGCCTTAACATGAAAGGTTAACTTATACGTAACTGTGAGCAAACAGTACATAACAAAATCATGGATTTGATTTCAAGTAACCAAGACTAATTAATGTGTTACTGCCTGATACTGTCGATCAGAAAAGCATAAGCAGCAAACCATATCCTGCGTATCAGTGGAAACAAGGTGACAAACTAATGTTCCAGGGAGGTACTTTATATAATAAAAACTAATAAAAACAAACTAGGCACCTGCATAATCACACGGCGGTAGTTTTAGATAATAAAAACTACCATTTCACACAGTCCTAGCGCTCCATCAAAGAATCAACTAAAATTACTTTCAAGCAAACAGGTTGTACATTGATCAGGTTGTAAAGGGCAAAAATTCAGGGGTGTACCTAGTGCAAGAAGGCATTTACTAGGTTTTGAAGCTAATAACAATTAGCATGCATGTATCAGTTGTTGTAGTTAGTGCGTGGTCAAATTCAACTAGTGTAATGTATCGCCTATATATAATAGACCCATCTCTCCAATGCAATTTCATGGAAAAAGAAACATAGGTGTTTTTTTCTTCCTCTGCTAAACTATCTCCATATGGATACCAGCTAATGATACGCAGATTGTATTAAGGTAACGCTTTGGACGACACATATTCTGCAAGCTGCCGCTAATTTGCAAATACAAATGAACGCCTAACAGTGCTCGCATAGAATTAGCAGAGCATGGTAGATTTATAGCCATCAGGGGAGGGGACACCTGAACCCACGTCGGCTGCTGCAGGGCTTGTGCTGCACACAAATACACACATACATGTATCAGAAGCAATTCAGTCAACACTCTTGGCATGCAAGAGGCAAGTTGGCACTCACAGGGTTGAGATAATAGCAGGAGACGTGCGTACCTGAAGAGTTGAGCGATTGGTCCGACCCCGAAGAGCAGAGGAGGCATGGCGGTGGTGTGCTGGCGCGCCTTGGAAGCCCGGGAACGTGGTGGTACCGATGGTCAAGGAAGAAGAGGAGCAGAGCAGGCCCTTGATGGCCAGCTAGATGCGTCCCTCCTTCTGCTCCTCGAGGATGGGTGACCTGCAGTAACAGATATGTTATACAACCCGGGATCAAATGTAGCACATACTATCATTGTAACAGTCTTCTCTTGTGTCTTCGCTAAGACAGATACAGACTAACTGCATGTCCAGGAGGACATTGAATACATACACTTTGAATAAATAGCATAACAAAGTGATGTAGTGACCACATTGAGCATCTAAAAAATAAGTGGCATGAACAAGAATCAATTGTTTACCTCACCACCAGGTGTCTGTCATAGCATACACATTCAGCTTATTCGGTGACAACGGACTAAAAGATGCCTCATATACAATCCTAATTGCAGAAAATTCCTAGTAGCACCAAAATACTCAGATTGAAATCACTGAGTTGAACATACACCATATTGCATCTAATCATAGGACACTAGTCTGTAACAGACTACCTGGTATTGACATACAAGAGCACGGCTAGGCGCGAAGAAGGGTAAAACTATCACTTTATTTGCTCCCCAAATGCAAGAAGCTAAGGCACTAAAAAGAGGGCAGAAGCTACAATCTTCCTGGTCTAAGCATCATCTGATCAAAGAAGGAAGTACAGGCAGAGGCCAAGCTGTACTACTCACTTCCGGGCACCAGTTCCATCAGCTCTTAATACCACCGCATCTACTGGCCGGCCATGGACGAACAAAGTCGCAGCAATACATGGAGCTCAAGAGCTAGGGGTCGTTGACACATGCACAGACAGCCGAGTGGGTCGAGGAGGGTACCTTGGCGTGGTTCCAGGTGTTGCCGACGGTGAGGGGCCCATGGTCGGTGAGGATCTGGAGGAGGCGACCGGAGATGGCCAAATTGGATGGAGAAGGAGCTCCATCTCCTTGGTGGCGACCCGTCCCATGGAGGTTCGCCCCTGCTGCCATCGTCGTCGTGCCATCCACAACCATGTTGACCTGCCGAAAGGGAACACAAGACGAGGTGAGGTGAGGAGGAGATAGTGCGCGAATAAAGAGGGGAGGGGCTTACCGGTGTCAGATCCGGCCACCTCTGGCCTCGCCGTCGCCATATTAGGCAGATCCCGACGATGTTAGGGGTGGCGGCCGAAACCCTAGCCATGGGTGAGGGTTGCGGGCGAGTACCCGAGGGCGCGGGTCGGGGCGTGGGCTCGATGGTGAGGGTCGTCGACGGTGGGGGTGGGCGGCGGAGGGGGTGGGTGACAGTGGGCGATGGTGGGGGTGGGCGACGGTGGGCGGCGGTGGATTCAGATCAGATCAGAGTGAGGGAGAGGAGAGAGGGGCGTCAGTGTGAGGGAGAGAAGGGTGCGAGAGGAGGAGTGCGGGACGTGGGTGAGACGGGCGACGTGCGGGCCGTTGGATCCAGGAGCATCCGACGGTGATTATCCACGATCCGCGTGAGAGGCCTCTGACCAATCAAAACGCAGTATACAGGTATGATATTTTGACCATTTAAATTGATCGTAATCGACTAAAAGTAAGGTGCTAAATCATGTTAGCTGTTTTATCATGACCAGAAAAATTGAAAAAAAAACTTCGCATTGTGTCAGCAAATTTGAATTTAGTTTTCAGGAATAATCACAAATTGAAATAAGACAAATATTTTTATAAAGAGTTATGAGAAATGACTTTTTTAATTCATTTTTTCATTTATCGTGTGTCCAAAATGAGTTCTTTTGTGAAGGACCTATCATATATTTATTACAAATTTTTACCAAATTAATTTTCTAAAATACTAGAACATATTTAATGCACAATTGATGAAATCGTTGGGTATAAAAAGTTTCGATCTACCTCTCGTGAAAAAGACAAATTTTCGCCGATTCAGCTGGAAGCGGGTCAAATTTGAACTGTAACTACCTCGTAGTTTGCTCTTTATTTTTTCCAAAAATTATTTCTAGGTACATAAGTATCTATTTAATCAGAGAAACGCCAAAAAGATTTCAAGATTCAACCACTAACTAGGAACAGTTATTCCCGCTGTTTTGACCGCATTTTAAAACGGGCATAAAAAAATAAAAAATTGGAAAACCTTCGCATAGTTTCGTTTTATGTGGCCAAGTTACCAGCAAAAATTATAAACTTGTAATACGCCAATTATTTTAAAAAAATGTTCTCAGAAACGAGCTATCAAGTGTGAAGATTCATGGCTTGCAAGCCCAATGATCAATCTTATGGCCACATTCATGACATAGTTTGTTCAAATGATCTCATATTATGCACAAGGATGCATCTTCGAATGGCAGACAATGTTGCCTAAGGAAGTTTTCATTTTCTTTGGACGAAAAATTCATTTTCCATTTTTCGAGTGCCCAAAATGAGTTTTTTGTGAAGGACCTATAATATATTTGTTGCAAAATTGTACCAAATCAATTTCTCAAATACTAGGACGTATTTAATTCACAATTGACCAAAATGGTTGGGTGTAACAAGTAATCCAGGAAGGACACGAGGCCTCCACGAGGGTGGAGGGCGCGCCCACCCTTACTGGGCGCGCCCCCCTGCCTCGTGGGCACCTCATGTGCCTTCCGGACACCGTTTTCTTGCATGTTACTTCTTTTGGTCGGTAAAAATTCATTATATAAACTCCCGAAGGTTTTGTCCACCGTATCACGCAAAAATCTTTGATTTTCGTTTCGAGCTGTTTCTGCCACAGATTAGAGCAGTATGTCGTCCCAGGATTCGGAAGGAGAAAGCTATGTGGCTGATTACCTTGCAGACCGTAAAGTCTACGGGGAATTGGATCATTGGGGCTGGACCACTGAGGAAGAAGAAGACTATGAGCCTAAGGGAAAGGAGGAGACGAGCTCAGACGAAGAAGAAGTCCCTTTACCTCAACCTGGGGACATGCATGTGGAGTTTAATAAGTCAAGCCTCCGTGATATGGCAAAGAAGCCCAAGATCTAGTTTATCCCTTTTCGTCTCTTGCAGGAAAACAAACAGGAACTATGCAAAAGGATATTAAGCCTCGAGCGGGAGATCGATGATCTAAGGGAGCAAAATTCCATTCTCAAGCGCAAGTTGAGGAGAAAGCCTACATCATCAACAACTCCTTCTTCACCACCTCCGAGGACATAATCACATGGGTATGGGCACTCCCCTTGGCAACTGCCAAGCTTGGGGGAGTTGTCCCGGTATCGTATCACCATCAAACTCTTATCTTTACCGTTTTACTTAGTTCAATCCTTTTAGTAATATCTAGATCTAGTAGAATAAAGTTTTGGTATGAATTAGTTTTGAGTTTTTCTTTGTGATCCTTCTATGTAATCGAGTCTGTGAGCTATCTATAATAAAGATTAGTGTTGAGTCAAGGGCTCTGCTATCTTGATATGATCTTGAGGAATTAGAAAGACTAAAAAGAAATAAAAGAGTTCATATTGAACTTATGGATAGTAATGACTTCACATATAAAGAGTATGAGACATAAAAGTTGTTGAGAGTTGACAAACATAGTTTTGGTCATCGTTGCAATTAATAGGAAGTAATAAATAAAGAGAGGTTTTCACATTCAAATATACTATCTTGGACATATTTTTTAATTGTGAGCACTCATTAAGTATGACATGCTAAAGAGTTGATGTTGGACAAGGAAGACAACGTAATGGGTTATGTTTTCTCACATCTTAGTTAAAGTATATTGTCATGGATCGTCCAACATGTTGAGCTTGCCTTTCCCCCTCATGCTAGCTAAAAATTCCTTGCACCAAGTAGAGATACTACTTGTGCTTCCAAATATCCTTAAACCAAGTTTTTCCATGAGAGTCCACCATACCCACCTATGGATTGAGTAACATCCTTCAAGTAAGTTGTCATGTTGCAAGCAATAAAAATTGCTCTCTAAATATGTATGACTTATTAGTGCGGAGAAAATATGCTTTATACGATCGTGTGATATGGAAGTATTAAAAGAGACGGACTGCATAATAAAGGTTCATATCACAAGTGTCAATATAAAGTGACGTTCTTTTGCATTAAGATTTTGTGCATCCAACCATAAAAGCACATGACAACCTCTGCTTCCCACTGCGAAGGGCCTATCTTTTACTTTATGTCTTTTACTTTATGCAAGATTCATGGTGATCTTCACCTTTCCCTTTTCCATTTTATCCTTTGGCAAGCACCTCTTGTTGGAAAGACCCTAATATATATATCCAATTGGATGTAAGTTAGCATGAACTATTATTGTTGACATCACCCATAGGTGAATACATTGGGAGGCAACACTATAAGCCCCTATCTTTCTCAGTGTCTGATTAAAACTCCATAACCATAAGTATTGCATTAATGTTAGCAATTGTAGAAGACTATATGATAGTTGAGTATGTAGACTTGCTGGAAAGCTCCATTCTTGACTCTTTCTGATGTTATGATAAATTGCAATTGATTCAGTGACTGAGATTATAGTTTGCTAGTTCTCAATGAAGTTTATGATCCATACTTGACATTGTGAATAGATTGTTACTTGAGCATGAGAAATCATATGAAAAAATCTATATATGTTGCTGTTATAAGAATGATCACGATGTCCTCATGTCCGCATTTTATTTTTATCGACAAGTCTATCTCTAAACATGTGGACATATTTTTTGATATCGGCTTCCTCTTGAGGACAAGCGAGGTCTAAGCTTGGGGGAGTTGATACGTCCATTTTGCATCATGCTTTTATATCGATATTTATTGCATTATGGGCTGTTATTACACGTTATGTCACAATACTGATGGCTATTCTCTCTTATTTTACAAGGTTTATCATGAAGAGGGAGAATGTCGGCAGCTGGGATTCTAGCTGGAACAGGAGCAAATATTGGAAACCTATTCTGCCCAGCTCCAAAAGTGCTGAAACTTCACGCAAGTCATTTTTGGAATTATTAAGAATTATTGAGCAAAGAAAGTACCAGAGGGGCCCACACCCTGGCCACGAGGGTGGGGGGCGCCCCCCTACTGGGCGCGCCCCCTGTCTCGTGGCCCCCCTGGTGGCCCTCCGGTGCCCATCTTCTGCTATATGAAGGCTTTTACCCTGGAAAAAATCATAAGCAAGCTCACGGGACGAAACTCCGCCACCATGGGGCGGAAACTTGGCGGAACCAATCTAGGGCTCCGGCGGAGCTGTTCTGCCGGGGAAACTTCCCTCCGGGAGGGGGAAATCATCACCATCGTCATCACCAACGATCTTCTCGTCGGGAGGGGGCCAGTCTCCATCAACATCTTCACCAGCACCATCTCCTCTCAAAACCCTAGTTCATCTCTTGTATCCAATCTTGTATCAAAACCACAAATTGGTACCTTTGGGTTGCTAGTAGTGTTGATTACTCCTTGTAGTTGACGCTAGTTGGTTTACTTGGTGGAAGATCATATGTTCAGATCCTTAATGCACATTAATACTCCTCTGATCATGAACATGAATATGCTTTGTGACTAGTTACGTTTGATCCTGAGGACATGGGTGAAGTCTTGCTATTAGTAGTCATGTGAATTTGGTATTCGTTCGATATTTTGATGAGATGTATGTTGTCTCTCCTCTAGTGGTGTTATGTGAACATCGACTACATGACACTTCACCATTATTTGGGCCTAGAGGAAGGCATTGGGAAGTAATAAGTAGATGATGGGTTGCTAGAGTGACAGAAGCTTAAACCCTAGTTTATGTGTTGCTTCGTAAGGGGCTGATTTGAATCCACTAGTTTCATGCTATGGTTAGGTTTACCTTAATACTTCTTTTGTAGTTGAGGATGCTTGCAATAGTGATGAATGATAAGTGGGATGCTTGTCCAAGAAAGGGCAGTACCCAAGCACTAGTCCATCCACATATGATATTACCAAACTGAAGGAAATATTCCCTAGAGGCAATAATAAAGTTATTATTTATTTCCTCATATCATGATAAATGTTTATTATTCATGCTAGAATTGTATTACCCGGAAACATGATACATGTGTGAATACATAGACAAACATAGTGTCACTATTATGCCTCTACTTGACTAGCTCGTAAATCAAAGATGGTTGAGTTTCCTAGCCATAGACATGAGTTGTCATTTGATTAACGGGATCACATCATTAGGAGAATGATGTGATTGACTTTACCCATTCAGTTAGCTTAGCACTTGATCGTTTAGTTTGTTGCTATTGCTTTCTTCATGACTTATACATGTTCCTATTACTATGAGATTATGTAACTCCCGTTTACCGGAGGAACACTTTGTGTGCTACCAAACGTCACAAAGTAACTGGGTGATTATAAAGGTGCTCTACAGGTGTTTCCAAAGGTACTTGTCGAGTTGACCTATTTCGAGATTAGGATTTGTCACTCCGATTGTCAGAGAGCTATCTCTGGGCCCTCTCGGTAATGCACATCACTATAAGCCTTGCAAGCAAGGTAGCTAATGAGTTAGTTACAGAATTATGCATTACGTAACGAGTAAAAAGACTTGCCAGTAACGAGATTGAACTAGGTATTGAGATACCGACGATCAAATCTCGGGCAAGTAACATACCGATGACAAAGGGAACAACGTATGTTGTTATGCGGTTTGACCGATAAAGATCTTCGTAGAATATGTAGGAGCCAATATGAGCATCCAGGTTCTGCTATTGGTTATAGACCAGAAACAGTTCTAGGTCATGTCTATATAGTTCTCGAACCCGTAGGGTCCGCATGCTTAACGTTACGATGACAGTTATATTATGAGTTTTATGAATTTTGATGTACCGACAGTTGTTCGGAGTCCCGGATGTGATAACGGACATGACGAGGAGTCTCAAAATGGTCGAGACATAAAGATTGATATATTGGACGACTATATTCGGACACCGGAAAAGTTCCGGGGGTTATCAGATATATATTGGAGTACCGGGGGTTACCGGAACCCCTCCCGGGAACTAATGGGACTTGTTGGGCCCTAGTGGAGAGAGAGAGGGGCCGACCAGGGCAAGAGGCGCGCCCCCTCCCCTTGAGTCCAAATAGGACAAGGGGGGCGCCCCCCTTGCCTTTCCCCTCTCCCACTCCTTCCTTCCCGCTCCTTCTTGGACTAGGAAAGGGAGGGGCAAACCTACTTGGAGTAGGTTTCCCCCTCCTAGGGCGCGCCACCCCCTTGGTCGGCCCTCTCCTCTTCCCCCCTATATATACGGAGGAGGGGGGCACCCCATAGACACACAAGTTGATCTTCGTGATTGTTCCTTAGCCGTCTGCGGTGCCCCCCTCCACCATATTCCACCTCGATCATATCGTAGCGGTGCTTAGGCGAAGCCCTGCGTCGGTAGAACATCATCACCGTCACCATGCTGTTGTGCTGACGGAACTCATCCCCGTCACCCTGCTGGATTGGAGTCCGGGGATAGTCATCGAGCTGAACGTGTGCTGAACTCGGAGGTGCCGTACGTTCGGTACTTCGATCGGTCGGATCATGAAGACGTACGACTACATCAACCGTGTTGTTCTAATGCTTCCGCTTTAGGTCTATGAGGGTACGTGGACCACCCTCTCCCCTCTCGTTTCTATGCATCACCATGATCTTACGTGTGCGTAGGAATTTTTTTGAAATTACTACGTTCCTCAACAGTGGCATCCGAGCCTAGGTTTTATGCATTGATGTTTTATGCACGAGTAGAACACAAGTGAGTTGTGGGCGATAAAAGTCATACTGCTTACCAGCATGTCGTACTTTGGTTCAGCGGTATTGTTGGATGAAGTGGCCCGGACCGACATTACGCGTACGCTTACGTGAGACTGGTTTTACCGCCGTTTGCACACAGGTGACTAGCGGGTGTCTGTTTCTCCAACTTTAGTTGAACCGAGTGTGGCTACGCCCGGTCCTTGCGAAGGTTAAAACAACACTAACTTGACGAACTATCGTTGTGGTTTTGATGCATAGGTAAGAACGGTTCTTGCTCAGCCCGTAGCAGCCACGTAAAATTTGCAACAACAAAGTAGAGGACGTCTAACTTGTTTTTGCAGGGCATGTTGTGATGTGATATGGTCAAGACATGATGCTATATTTTATTGTATGAGATGATCATGTTTTGTAACCGAGTTATCGGCAACTCGCAGGAGCCATATGGTTGTCGCTTTATTGTATAAAATGCAATCGCCCTGTAATTGCTTTACTTTATCACTAAGCGGTAGCGATAGTCGTAGAAGCAATAGTTGGCGAGATCAAGGTGTCGCGCCGGTGACGATGGTGATCATGATGGTGCTTCGGAGATGGAGATCACAAGCACAAGATGATGATGGCCATATCATATCACTTATATTGATTGCATGTGATGTTTATCTTTTATGCATCTTATCTTGCTTTGATTGACAGTAGCATTATAAGATGATCTCTCACTAAATTTCAAGATAAAAGTGTTCTCCCTGAGTATGCACCGTTGCCAAAGTTCGTCGTGCCCAGACACCATGCGATGATCGGGTGTGATAAGCTCTACGTCCATCTACAACGGGTGCAAGCCAGTTTTGCACACGCTGAATACTCAGGTTAAACTTGACGAGCCTAGCATATGCAGATATGGCCTCGGAACACTGAGACCGAAAGGTCGAGCGTGAATCATATAGTAGATATGATCAACATAGTGATGTTCACCATTGAAAACTACTCTATTTCACGTGATGATCGGTTATGGTTTAGTCGATTTGGATCACGTGATCACTTAGATGATTAGAGACATGTCTATCTAAGTGGGAGTTCTTAAGTAATATGATAGATTGAACTTAAATTTATCATGAACTTAGTACCTGATAGTATTTTGCTTGTCTATGTTTGTTGTAGATAGATGGCTCGTGTTGTAGTTCCGTTGAATTTTAATGCGTTCCATGAGAAAGCAAAGTTGAAAGATGATGGTAGCTATTACACGGACTGGGTCCATAACTTGAGGATTATCCTCTTGCTGCACAGAAGAATTACGTCCTGAAAGCACCGCTGGGTGCCAAACCTGCTGCAGGAGCAACACCAGATGTTGTGAGCGTCTGGCAGAGCAAAGCTGATGACTAGTCAATAGTTCGGTGTGCCATGCTTTATGGCTTAGAACCGGGACTTCAACGACGTTTTGAAACATCGTGGAGCATATGAGATGTTCCAGGAGTTGAAGTTAATATTTCAAGCAAATGCCCGGATTGAGAGATATGATGTATCCAATAAGTTCTATAGCTGCAAGATGGAGGAGAATAGTTCTGTCAGTGAGCATATACTCAGAATGTCTGGGTATAACAATCACTTGATTCAACTGGGAGTTAATCTTCCGGATGATAGCGTCATTGACAGAATTCTTGAATCACCACCACCAAGCTACAAGAGCTTCGTGATGAACTATAATATGCAAGGGATGGAAAAGACAATTCCCGAGCTCTTCTCAATGCTAAAAGATGCGGAGGTAGAAATCAAGAAGGAGCATCAAGTGTTGATGGTCAATAAGACCACCAGTTTCAAGAAAAAGGGCAAAGGGAAAAAGAAGGGGAACTTCAAGAAGAACAGCAAACAAGTTGCTGCTCAGGAGAAGAAACCCAAGTATGGACCTAAGCCTGAGACTGAGTGCTTCTACTACAAGCAGACTGGTCACTGGAAGCGGAACAGCCCCAAGTATTTGGCAGATAAGAAGGATGGCAAGGTGAACAAAGGCATATGTGATATACATGTTATTGATGTGTACCTTACCAGAGCTCGCAGTAGCACCTGGGTATTTGATACTGGTTCTGTTGCTAATATTTGCAACTCGAAACAGGGACTACAGATTAAGTGGACACTGGCTAAGGAGAAGGTGATAATGCACGTGGGAAATGGTTCCAAAGTCGATGTGATCGCCGTCGGCACGCTAGCTCTACATCCACCTTCGGGATTAGTTTTAGACCTAAATAATTGTTATTTGGTGCCAGCGTTGAGCATGAACATTATATCCGGATCTTGTTTGATGCGAGACGGTTATTCATTTAAATCTGAGAATAATGGGTGTTCTATTTATATGAGTAATATCTTTTATGGTCATGCACCTTTAAAAATGGTCTATTTTTGATGAATCTCGATAGTAGTGACACACATATTCATAATGTTGAAGCCAAAAGATGCAGAGTTGATAAAGATAGTGCAACTTATTTGTGGCACTGCCGTTTAGGTCATATTGGTGTAAAGCGCATGAAGAAACTCCATACTGCTGGACTTTTGGAATCACTTGATTATGAATCACTTGGTACTTGCGAACCATGCCTCATGGGCAAGATGACTAAAACACCATTCTCCGGTACAATGGAGAGAGCAACTGATTTGTTGGAAATCATACATACTGATGTATGCGGTCCAATAAATGTTGAGGCTCGTGGCGGATATCATTATTTTCTCACCTTCACAGATGATTTGAGCAGATATGGGTATATTTACTTAATGAAACATAAGTCTGAAATGTTTGGAAAGTTCAAAGAATTTCAGATTGAAGTTGAAAATCATCGTAAAAGAAAATAAAGTTTCTACGATCTGATCTTGGAGGAGAATATTTGAGTTACGAGTTTGGTTTACATTTGAAGCAATGCGGAATAGTTTCACAACTCACGCCTCCCGGAACACCACAGCGTAATGGTGTGTCCGAACGTCGTAATTGTACTTTACTAGATATGGTGCGATCTATGATGTCTCTTACCGATTTACCGCTATCGTTTTGGGGTTATGCTTTAGAGACGGCCGCATTCACGTTAAATAGGGCACCATCAAAATCCGTTGAGACGACACCTTATGAACTATGCTTTGGTAGGAAACCAAAGTTGTCGTTTCTTAAAGTTTGGGGCTGCGATGCTTATGTAAAAAAGCTTCAACCTGATAAGCTCGAACCCAAATCGGAGAAATGTGTCTTCATAGGATACCCAAAGGAAACTGTTGGGTACACCTTCTATCATAGATCCGGAGGCAAGACATTCGTTGCAAAGAATGGATCCTTTCTAGAGAAGGACTTTCTCTCGAAAGAAGTGTGTGGGAGGAAAGTAGAACTTGATGAGGTAACTGTACCTGCTCCTTTATTGGAAAATAGTTCATCACATAAACCGGTTCCTGTGATGACTACACCAATAAGTGAGGAAGCTAATGATGATGATCATGAAACTTCAGAACAAGTTACTAAACCGGTTACTTGACCATGGCGAGCCTACAAACTATGAGGAAGCGATGATGAGCCCAGATTCCACAAAATGTCTTGAAGCCATGAAATCTGAGATGGGATCCATGTATGAGAACAAAGTGTGGACTTTGGTTGACTTGCCCGATGATCGGCAAGCCATTGAGAATAAATTGTTTTTTAAGAAGAAGACTGACGCTGATGGTAATGTAACTGTCTACAAAGCTCGACTTGTTGCAAAAGGTTTTCGACGAGTTCAAGGGGTTGACTACGATGAGACTTTCTCACCCGTAGCGATGCTTAAGTCTGTCTGAATCATGATAGCAATTGCCGCATTTTATGATTATGAAATTTGGCAAATGGATATCAAAACTGCATTCCTGAATGGATTTCTGGAAGAAGAGTTGTATATGATGCAGCCGGAAGGTTTTGTCGATCCAAAAGGTGCTAACAAAGTGTGCAAGCTCCAGTGATCCATCTATGGACTGGTGCAAGCATCTCGGAGTTGGAATAAATGCTTGATAGTGTGATCAAAGCATATGGTTTTATACGGACTTTTGGAGAAGCCCGTATTTACAAGAAAGTGAGTGGGAGCTCTGTAGCATTTCTGATATTATATGTAGATGACATATTGTTAATTGGAAATGATATAGAATTTCTGGATAGCATAAAGGGATACTTGAATAAAAGTTTTTCGATGAAAGACCTCGGTGAAGCTGCTTACATATTGGGCAGCAAGATCTATAGAGATAGATCAAGACGCTTGATCGGACTTTCACAAAGCACATACCTTGATAAAGTTTTGAAAAAGTTCAAAATGGATCAGGCAAAGAAAGGATTCTTGCCTGTATTACAAGGTGTGAAGTTGAGTCAGACTCAATGCCCGACCACTGTAGAAGATAGAGAGAAAATGAAAGGAGTTCCCTATGCTTCAGCCATAGGCTCTATCATGTATGCGATGCTGTGTACCAGACCTGATGTGTGCCTTGCTATTAGTTTAGCAGGGAGGTACCAAAGTAATCCAGGAGTGGAACACTAGACAGCGGTCAAGAACATCCTGAAATACCTGAAAAGGACTAAGGATATGTTTCTCATTTATGGAGGTGACAAAGAGCTAGTCGTAAATGGTTACATCGATGCAAGCTTCAACACTGATCCGGACGATTCTAAATCGCAAACTGGATACGTGTTTTTATTAAACGGTGCAGCTGTAAGTTGGTGCAGTTCTAAAAAAAAGCGTCGAAGTAGGATCTACATGTGAAGCAGAGTACATAGCTGCTTCGGAAGCCGCAAATGAAGGAGTCTGGATGAAGGAGTTCATTTCCGATCTAGGTGTCATACCTAGTGCATCAGGACCAATGAAGATCTTCTGTGATAATACTGGTGCAATTGCCTTGGCAAAGGAATCCCGATTTCACAAGAGGACCAAGCACATCAAGAGATGCTTCAATTCCATCCGGGACCAAGTCCAGGTGGGAGACATAGGGATTTGCAAGATACATACGGATGTGAATGTTGCAGACCCGTTGACTAAGCCTCTTCAACGAGCAAAATATGATCAGCACCAAGACTCCATGGGTGTTAGAATCATTACTGCGTAATCTAGATTATTGACTCTAGTGCAAGTGGGAGACTGAAGGAAATATGCCCTAGAGGCAATAATAAAGTTATTATTTCTTTCCTCATATCATGATAAATGTTTATTATTCATGCTAGAATTGTATTACCCGGAAACATGATACATGTGTGAATACATAGACAAACATAGTGTCACTAGTATGCCTTCACTTGACTAGCTCGTAAATCAAAGATGGTTAAGTTTCCTAACTGTCGAGGATATACCCCGTGGCGTAAACCGGCCGGGAGTATAAACCGGCCGGACTGGATGATTCACTGGTAACCCGCCCGGAGCTTGGCGGTTCACGGGCTACCCGCCCGGTCTTGGCGGTTCATTAGTAACCCGGTGGGCGGGTTAGATGGATGACGAGGCCCAAGGCCCAGAAGGCCGGTTCACGTTTAATAGTGGGCCGGTTTATGAGGAAAGCGTAAGGACTATTCTCTTACAAAGGAAGCAAGACTAGGACTCCACTTGTAATAGAGTAATCCTAATCCAAATAGGACTAGTCATGTAAACCGCCCCTTCAACATATATAAGGAGGGGCAGGGCTCCCCAAAGAGGGAGAAGCTACAAGCAAGAAACAATCTTAGGGCTAGACACAACTAGAGGAGAGCCGGTTTACGGCGACTCCCTCGTGATGATAATGAGACCTAGCCTCAAACAGCATGTAGGGTTTTTACCGGATGATGTTTCCCGGGGCCCGAAGCTGTCTAAATTCATGTCTTGTGTTGCGTCTCTCGATTCCGTTCAACCCCTCTCAAGCTACCACATAGATGCGTTGGCCTCGCGACTAAGTCCTGACACTAAGGACATCTGCCGTGACAAATCCACGACAGTTGGCGCCCACCGTGGGGCCTGCGCACGGTGGTGTTGAGTTCTTGGAGGGATCTCTTTAGGGTTGAGAGATTCGCAAATTTTCGGATGAGGAAAGACGGTTTGAAAGGATCTGCGTCAGTTTCAATTTTCCGTGATCCATCAATCGAAGGTTACGTTGAGACGGACAGGAAATCTTCCGTTGTAGTTGTTCTGACCAATACGTCAAGTTGTGTTCGTTGCTCCATGCCCCCGCACATAATCTACTGATGACCAAGTCCCGAGGCAAAAGTGGAGCGGAGGCTTGCGGAGCACCCGAGGATTATGCGCGAGCGTGGACTGGAAGGAGTACTACAACAGATTCATCACCACATGAAGACAAAAAGAAAGGAAAAAAAAGAAAAGGAGAAAAGAGAATATAGCAAGGACACAGACAGGACTCAATCCACTGCGACCCGGATTATGCTTCGTGGCCAAGTCGCCCGTAGAGCCACCTATTCTATGACGGGTCAACGCCGAGTCGCGCCCGGTCTCGCCCCAAACGATGGCCGGGTCTCTCTGCTGTTACTTCAAGTGCAAAGCGATCAAGCAAAAGGAAGAAAAAAGATATATGTCCACGCCTGCTGTATGCCAGGTCGGATCAGTTAACACACGCGTGAGGAGACAAGGGTCGCGTGCTAGCCGTCAAGACACCGCAGAGCTTACATGATGAACAATTCGGAGTTGGACAAACCTGGGGCAGAGCCAGTAGCCGGGTTAATTATTATACTGATCAACTTTTTGGGCTGGATTTGGGTTCAAAGAAATCAACCATCGTTCGTGCTCGTGGCTGAGGAGGAAACGCAGGCCGGGTGAGTAGCAGCAGGTTGAACCGGCGAGGACAGGTAGCTGGGATAGCCTGTAGCTGTGAAGAAAGGCGTGAACGGTTTACATTGACCCGTCAGACGCTAAAAAGGAAGTCAGTGGCAGCCTGCGTGGGATGTCAGGCACTGCCATCTCCCTTTTATCAAACGAAGACACAGGCAAAGTCGACTAGCACTTACAGTACAACCGCTTGTACGGTGAGGTAGTTCTACTACTAGTAGTAGTAATCCGTCCAGACTAAAATACTAGCACATGCATAGACAGTGCAATTGGACTCAATTAAATTCTAGCCTGGGCACTGGGCGCAGATCATCGGTCGTCCAAATACATCAGGTGAAATCTATCCGCTCTATTTTTATTTATATATTTTCATTCCTATGAGAACAATTACTCTGGCTGTAATATTTTTACGCAGGACGACTATTTAAAAAAAAAAAGGGACGGTGTTATACCACGGATGCACGTTCGGCTGTGCTGCGCGGTTTCACGGACACGCGTGTCGCGGTCTGGTTTACATCAATGCACCGGCCGACTCGCCCTTCCGCACCGCTTTACAAACGCCACGGACAACTCGCATGTCCGCGCCAGCTTACAGACATCGCGGCCGACTCACCCGTCCGCACCGGTTTACCACGCCGCGGCCGGTTCACCCGTAAGCGACTTCAAATCCACCTAGCGATCATAAATTTCATGGCGGATTATTTCCGGCCTGGCACATCAGGTGATATTCATCTAAGATATATTTTATTGGCACATATTATTTTTTGTCAAAGAGCAGTTTATCTTTGCCTTGGTCTATAATATTGTTGATGCAGGACAGTTGTTCACTACATTAACTCGCCCGTCCGTGCCGGTTTACGACACTGGTGCCGATCTTCCCCGTCCGCACCGGTTTACAGATGCCACGGCCGACTCATCTATCCGAGCTGCCTCTGATGTTGCGGTCGTTATTGTCGTCCGTCTCTCGCGGGCTGGTCTATATCAACACACCGGGCCGCACTTGTCTGCATGAGCTGTTTATTGAGTATGAGCAAGTCACAGCTTGGGTAGCCCGGTTTTTCTTTCAACAAATTGGAGGCGAATTATCATCAACCGCCATCTGCATTGGATGGCTCAATGGAGAGGCACACAAGTCGCTGTCACAACAGTTTGGTTAAACTTCAAAGAGCCAGTTGGAAGGAACCATTGGCCGAGTTGCTGACACGGCTCATACGGGATGATTTATAGCCCGCCGCAGTCATCACAACCTTCTGTGGATTCACATCATGCTGTCAACACCAATGATATACAAGTTATGCCGGTTTATATCACGGTCAAATATGGAGAATTTCAAGCCAACTCTTCGAGTCACCTTGAGACTCGGGGGCTACGATGATATGACGCAACAAGTCTTGCCAGTTTCAGCAAATTTAAAAACCCCAGGACGATGGAGGGAAAGATAACCCGGTCCAGGAGGCTACTGTTATTTGAAGGCCGTCAGAAAATTTCCGGCTTAGAAAGTATATGACAGTTACAAAATCCTGGCTCAATGAAGAAGTTCCGGATCATCAGAAAGGATTCCGGTTTACAATCCGGGTCAAGGGAAGTCAGTCTCACTAAAGCTCTCAAATATCCGGTTTACAATCCGGTTCAAGGGGAATTTGTCTCGCACGAAGCTTTGAAGCTCTCAAATCCGGTTTAACAATGTCCGGTTCAAAAAGGAATTAATTTCTCACAAGTTCGAGTTGAAAGGCCGTCAGAAAATTTCCGGCTGAAAATGAAGATTCCGGTTTGCAATCCTGTTTAAGGAACGTCTGTTCTCCCACAAAGCTTTGAAGCTCTCACTATCCGGTTCAAGATCCCGGTTCAAGAAGAATTTATCTCTTGCAAAAAAGTTAAAAATTACCGAAGAGGACCTGTTGCCATGATGCGCGGTTCAAACATGGGTATCCTGCCTTATTGGCCTAACATATTATTGATCGCATGGGGGCTTCTGCTTCATAAAGCGGGGCCTCTGTCTTTCTTATCATGCGTGGTTACATGGAGTGGCTCTGTTTTTAAAAGCAAACTCTGGTTTACCCCTTGACATTTGCTTTTTATATATCACTGGGGGCCTTGGTCGTGTCCGAACCAACGCGACACCTTTTGATAGGCGACAGCCACCAGATCACTTGGGGACATGGTCAAGTCTGAACCAGTCACGCCTCTTGGTCGGCCTAAGGCCACAAAATCACTTGGGGGCTTGGTCGAACCCGAACCATTGCCACGCCTCTTGATCTGGCATATATGCCACGAATCATTTGGGGACCTGGCTGACTTGAATCATTGTCACTCCTATTGGGGGCTTGGTCCTGTCCGACCATGGTAATACCATCTGATCAGCTCAGTATAGCATATTTTTGCAAACGGTTTTTATCATTGCCTGTGCTTCCATATTTTTTTTTCATAACTGTTATTTGATTTTTGTTGCGTTTTTTAAACCGACAATGTTTTAATCCGGTTCAACTATCAATTACAAATTGACGGAACACGGTCAAGTCCTAATCCGGGGGCCATCTGCCCGGTTTGATTTTCTATTATCATCCTATTATGGAGTAAACCGGCGTTCATTAACCCGGCTTGACTTTCAATTACAAATTGTCAGTACATGACCAATTATAATCCGGCGATTATTAATCCGGTCTGGTTCGACTACATGTCGACAGTATTATATATGGATAATCCGGTGTCTATCATAACCCGGTGCGGTTTTATCATAAACCGACACAATATGGAAGGAGTTATCAGTACTCAAGATTGGGATTATCACCCTTACTACAGAAAGTTGGTAAACCAGCGAGGTGATTCAATGTCACAGGTATGATATATTTCATATTTGATTGTTCTTAAGTGCAGCCTTGGTTATAAACCTAGGTTATATGTTGGGCATTATGACCCGTCCGGCGGTAAACCGCCAGGACACTTTAAACTTGTTGTATGCAGAAACAGGTTGAATAAAGCATGATTATAAAATCACCGGCGTTTATTAACCCGGCCTGGCTTTAAGACGATAAGTCGCCAGTATATGATGAGAAATTATGCGGTGTTTGTTAAACCGGCCTGGCTTTGGACTATACGTCGCCAGTATATATTTGGATTGCGCCATTGGAATCATGCGCTTATAAATTATCAGGTTATATTATTCAAATAGCCAAACTTGGCTGAATTTTCATTATGATATTGGATGAATAAGGTTTTCATACCGGATTACATTATCTTGAATAGCCAACATGGCTGGATTTTTATTATGGTTATTAGTATTATGATTGAGGTTTTCAAAGTCGCTTTAGCGCAATGGATATTATTCTATCGATGAATATGATTTATTCTACAATGGAAGAAATAGTCCCAAGTCGCTGCAGGCTTACGACCCAGCACTTGGGGGCTACATTATTCAAATTGAGATTACATGCAAGTCTCATGTCGCTGCAAGCATGCACCATGACACTTGGGGGCTAATGCAAAGTCATTCTTTGTTCATCTTATTGAAGACCCGACTCATTACATTATAATGAGCCGGCCCTTGGGGGCTACCAATTGCTCCTATCAACAGTTCAAGGTACAAAGTTTTTTATCCATTATATTGCAAGGTCCACTGTTCAGTTGGTAAAGCACAAGACTCTTAACCTTGTGGACGTGGATTCAAGCCCCATGATGGGGGTTACATCATATGATGTTATTTTCATTGAAGTATATATCAAGTCTCAGCTCAATATTATCTTACTGAGCCAGCCCTTAGGGGCTACACGTTGCTGTTCAAAGTTTACAAGATTATATTTACAAACTCCCTGCTCATTATTGCATAATGACGCGGCCCTTGGGGGTTACACTGGTTGAAGTTTTTATGAGCATCAGGCAATTACAAGTCCCAGGTTGCTACAAGCATGACAACCCGGCACTTGGGGGCTACATATGGGGAATACTCAATTCTGACTAGTGATTGAGATGAACAACCTGGATTTCTTCAAAATTGTGATATTTATATTGAAGCAAAGTCTTAAGCCACCACTTTGTTCTGCTCAAGACTTGGGGGCTACAGGTATTATATTATTATCGAAGAACTATTTTCATATTATGATTGAGGTAACTAGGTTGACCCGGCGTCACCAATCATTATGACCTTGTGGCTGCAACCCGGCGTCATTAATAATCATGAACCGGCGTTGGTAACAATCATGAAACCAGTGTCTGCAACAATCATGACTCGAAGTTATCAAGTTTTTATAACCCGACAGTCTTTGGCAATGATAAAATCGGCAAGTCTACATTTTCAAACCGGCTGAATATCAGATGAGTTTCAAGACCAATATTTCTTAAACCGGCACTTTGGAAGCCGATTCAAGTGGATTATTCTTCACAATATTTTTTCTGTAAGAAGCCAACATCGGCAATTTGAATATGAAGCTGGTTATTGACCCGGAATTTCTAGAAGGAGGAAATGACAAGGACTTAAGGACGATCAGGTGCCGGTCTACAATAATTCTTAACCCAGAGCACAACCTGTCAAGTTTCTTCTTGTGTTTATTTTTACAGGATCAGTTTAACATGGATAAATCCAAATTAAACTGGGGGCTAATGTCGGGGATATACCCCGTGGCGTAAACCGGCCGGGAGTATAAACCGGCCGGACTGGATGATTCACTTGTAACCCGCCCGGAGCTTGGCGGTTCACGGGCTACCCGCCCGGTCTTGGCGGTTCATTAGTAACCCGGTGGGCGGGTTAGATGGATGACGAGGCCCAAGGCCCAGAAGGCCGGTTCACGTTTAATAGTGGGCCGGTTTATGAGGAAAGCGTAAGGACTATTCTCCTACAAAGGAAGCAAGACTAGGACTCCACTTGTAATAGAGTAATCCTAATCCAAATAGGACTAGTCATGTAAACCGCCCCTTCAACATATATAAGGAAGGGCAGGGCTCCCCAAAGAGGGAGAAGCTACAATCAAGAAACAATCTTAGGGCTAGACACAACTAGAGGAGAGCCGGTTTACGGCGACTCCCTCGTGATGATAATGAGACCTAGCCTCAAACAGCATGTAGGGTTTTTACCGGATGATGTTTCCCGGGGCCCGAAGCTGTCTAAATCCCTGTCTTGTGTTGCTTCTCTCGATTCCGCTCAACCCCTCTCAAGCTACCACATAGATGCGTTGGCCTCGCGACTAAGTCCTGACACTAAGGACATCTGCCGTGACAAATCCACGACACTAACCATAGACATGAGTTGTCATTTGATTAACGGGATCACATCATTAGGAGAATGATGTGATTGACTTGACCCATTCAGTTAGCTTAGCACTTGACCGTTTAGTTTGTTGCTATTGCTTTCTTCATGACTTATACATTTTCCTATGACTATGAGATTATGTAACTCCCGTTTACCGGAGGAACACTTTATGTGCTACCAAACGTCACAACGTAACTGGGTGATTATAAAAGGTGCTCTACCACTAAGAAATATGTCAACTTGTGACCTTGACTATTGGTCACTGAAAGGTCATGGTTTTTCATTTGCGACCTTTTTGTGACCAAAAAGAGAAGGTCAAAAGCTGGCGGTCGTTAACTGACTATAGCGACCTTCTCTGTGAGAAGGTCGTGGACGTTTACGACCAAAATATTCCTACTGTGGCGTTTTGGTCACTAGCAACCTCCCCAGGCCACGTAGGCATCCAGCGTGGCAAGCTGATGTGGCACAAGATTCAGCCCGGTCCAATTCGGTTTTCTACATGGGCCTAGCCCAACAATTCGACATTTTTATTATTATAATTCCTACGAATTCTATTGGGCTACATGGGCCAAGCCCAATATTTCAGCCTTTTTATCTCTGGGCTTTGGCCTTTTACAGTCTATTAATTATATATTTTTGGAAAATATATTTTGGAGCTGGTCCCACTAGTCATGTTAATCTCATATATTGATCCCACACATAACAAAGTTATGAACTAGTCATATTATTTCATAAGTGGGTTTCACTGGTCAGGTTCCCATCTCACACACAATCAAATCACATTCATAATCAAATATTCCAAACAAGAGAACATGTGAAACTCGTCAAATGACACTAGATTAGTGTACTACAATTTCTGTAGACTATTACAACCTAGGTATACCAGCTATTACAATATTACAGTCAAATAGAACAGACAACTCTTTGCTGAGTAGCACTTCATGGCTTCACGCTTTTCTTCACGTCTTCGCACTTCCAACTTTCTTAGGCCTGGAGCTCCTGTAAAAGAGGAACCAAGTAAAGAAGTTACGCGCAGCTATATTTGCTACAGATCAGCTATCAACTCGATATTTATGTACACCATACAGAAATTGTTTCCAGTTAGAACAAGTTCACTTAATACTCAACTCCTTTATTTGTGTCCATTTAGTGCAAGTCCATTGTCCATGCATATAAACTTTTGCTCCCAGCCAGCACCTACCCACCTAAGTACAAGTCAAGAGGCCACTACTATTAAACCAACTCAAGTGAGAGAGCCAGAAAACTAGGTGGGATATTTCCTTATCACTAAAATTAAAAATTTGAGCACACCAAAAATTGATTGTGTGTCATAAGATGGTCCTGAGAGTGCAGCACCATGTTACCATCTCTAAAGCTCATTAGCCAGCAGCAAAAATTGTGTAACATATGTATAACCATTGCAAACAACCTTAGCAGAATAAGTAGAACAAAATTTCATGTAAAATCTTGGTATAACCAGTAGATTATCCCCTAATAGAAGCTAATTAGGCTCCAATACACAAGGCATAGCAAGCACAGACTAAATAAGCCACGGCCATGAAACAGAGCATGGTATTATAGCAGCTCAGAGATGGAGCTAGAGGTAGGAGAAGGACTCACCGGAGAGGAGGTTGTAGTCGAAGCCGCACACAGGCGCCGCCACCACCGTCACCCTCTAGAGGAGATGTTGCCGCTTCATCGACGGACTCATCTGGTACAAGGAGATCATCAAAATGCATCACACTCATGATCATCAAAACGCAGCAGCAGGAGCAAATACAAGTTTAGCCCACCATGAACAGGGGCACTAGGCAATCCAGTAGCAATGTCATATATAGGTAATAATAACAGGACCTTAGATAATTAGTTTTTGTTCTTACTGACACACAAGTTGACAGAATGTACTCAATATATTCTAATAAAAAGGTTTGGGAGTAGAGGGAGGGGGAGGTGGAGATGGACGTGCTACCTCCTACTGCGGTGGTGCCTCTTGGTGGTCGTGCTTGAGCTCCTCCTCCTGATGCTGCTCACTAACCTGCAGGACAAACAAGACAATGGGTAAAGGAACAAGACCATGGGTAACAGTACATCTTCACTTGGATATATCTAAGAAGTCCAGTTGGTTCTCACAAGCAAGTGTTCTCAGGTTTGCCTTAACATGAAAGGTTAACTTATACGTAACTGTGAGCAAAGAGTACATAACAAAATCATGGATTTGATTTCAAGTAACCGAGACTAATTAATGTGTTACTGCCTGATACTGTCGATCAGAAAAGCATAAGCAGCAAACAATATCCTGCGTATGAGTGGAAACAAGGTGACAAACTAATGTTCCAGGGAGGTACTTTATATAATAAAAACTAATAAAAACAAACTAGGCACCTGCATAATCACACGGCGGTAGTTTTAGATAATAAAAACTACCGTTTCACGCAGTCTTAGCGCTCCATCAAAGAATCAACTAAAATTACTTTCAAGCAAACAGGTTGTACATTGATCAGGTTGTAAAGGACAAAAATTCAGGGGTGTACCTAGTGCAAGAAGGCATTTACTAGGTTTTGAAGCTAATAACAATTAGCATGCATGTATCACTTGTTGTAGTTAGTGCGTGGTCAAATTCAACTAGTGTAATGTATCGCCTATATATAATAGACCCATCTCTCCAATGCAATTTCATGGAAAAAGAAACATAGGTGTTTATTTCTTCCTCTGCTAAACTATCTCCATATGGATACCAGCTAATGATACGTAGATTGTATTAAGGTAACGCTTTGGACGACACATATTCTGCAAGCTGCTGCTAATTTGCAAATACAAATGAACGCCTAACAGTGCTCGCATAGAATTAGCAGAGCATGGTAGATTTATAGCCATCAGGGGAGGGGACACCTGAACCCACGTCGGCTGCTGCAGGGCTTGTGCTGCACACAAACACACACATACATGTATCAGAAGCAATTCAGTCAACACTCTTGGCAGGCAAGAGGCAAGTTGGCACTCACAGGGTTGAGATAATAGCAGGAGACGTGCGTACCTGAAGGGTTGAGCGATTGGTCCGACCCCGAAGAGCAGAGGAGGCATGGCGGCGGTGTGCTGGCGCACCTTGGAAGCCCGGGAACGTGGTGGTACCGATGGTCAAGGAAGAAGAGGAGCAGAGCAGGCCCTTGATGGCCAGCTAGATGCGTCCCTCCTTCTGCTCCTCGAGGATGGGTGACCTGCAGTAACAGATATGTTATACAACCCGGGATCAAATGTAGGACATACTATCATTGTAACAGTCTTCTCTTGTGTCTTCGCTAAGACAGATACAGACTAACTGCATGTCCAGGAGGACATTGAATACATACACTTTGAATAAATAGCATAACAAAGTGATGTAGTGACCACATTGAGCATCTAAAAAAGAAGTGGCATGAACAAGAATCAATTCTTTACCTCACCACCAGGTGTCTGTCATAGCATACACATTCAGCTTATTCGGTGACAACGGACTAAAAGATGCCTGATATACAATCCTAATTGCAGAAAATTCTTAGTAGCACCAAAATACTCAGATTGAAATCACTGAGTTGAACATACACCATATTGCATCTAATCATAGGACACTAGTCTGTAACAGACTACTTGGTATTGACATACAAGAGCACGGCTAGGCGCGAAGAAGGGTAAAACTATCACTTTATTTTCTCCCCAAATGCAAGAAGCTAAGGCACTAAAAAGAGGGCAGAAGCTACAATCTTCCTGGTCTAAGCATCATCTGATCAAAGAAGGAAGTACAGGCAGAGGCCAAGCTGTACTACTCGCTTCCGGGCACCAGTTCCATCAGCTCTTAATACCGCCGCATCTACTGGCCGGCCATGGACGAACAAAGTCACAGCAATACATGGAGCTCAAGAGCTAGGGGTCGTTGACACACGCACGGACAGCCGAGTGGGTCGAGGAGGGTACCTTGGCGTGGTTCCAGGTGTTGCCGACGGTGAGGGGCCCGTGGTCGGCGAGGATCTGGAGGAGGCGGCCGGAGATGGCCAAATTGGATGGAGAAGGAGCTCCATCTCCTTGGTGGCGATCCGTCCCATGGAGGTTCGCCCCTGCTGCCATCGTCGTCGTGCCATCCACAACCATGTTGACCTGCTGAAAGGGAACACAAGACGAGGTGAGGTGAGGAGGAGATAGTGCGCGAATAAAGAGGGGAAGGGCTTACCGGTGCCAGATCCAGGCACCTCTGGCCTCGCCGTCGCCGGATTAGGCAAATCCCGACGAAGTTAGGGGTGGCGGCCGAAACCCTAGCCACGGGTGAGGGTTGCGGGCGAGTACTAGAGGGCGCGGGTCGGGGCGTGGGCTCGATGGTGAGGGTCGTCGACGGTGGAGGTGGGCGGCGGAGGGGGTGGGTGACAGTGGGCGGCGGTGGGGGTGGGCGACGATGGGCGGCGGTGGATTCAGATCAGATCAGAGTGAGGGAGAGGAGAGAGGGGCGTCAGTGCGATGGAGAGAAGGGTGCGAGAGGAGGAGTGCGGGACGTGGGTGAGACGGGCGACGTGCGGGCTGTTGGATCCAGGAGCATCCGACGGTGATTATCCACGATCCGCATGAGAGGCCTCTAACCAATCAAAACGCAGTATACAGGTATGATATTTTGACCATTTAAATTGGTCGTAATCGACTAAAAGTAAGGTGCTAAATCATGTTAGCTATTTTATCATGACCAGAAAAATTGAAAAAAAAAACTTCGCATTGTGTCAGCAAATTTGAATTTAGTTTTCAGGAATAATCACAAATTGAAATAAGACAAATATTTTTATAAAGAGTTATGAGAAATGACTTTTTTTAATTCATTTTTTCATTTATCGTGTGTCCAAAATGAGTTCTTTTGTGAAGGACCTATCATATATTTATTACAAATTTTTACCAAATTAATTTTCTAAAATACTAGAACATATTTAATGCACAATTGACCAAATCGTTGGGTATAAAAAGTTTCGATCTACCTCTCGTGAAAAAGACAAATTTTCGCCGATTCAGGTGGAAGCGGGTCAAATTTGAACTGTAACTACCTCGTAGTTTGCTCTTTATTTTTTCCAAAAATTATTTCTAGGTACATAAGTATCTATTTAATCAGAGAAATGCCAAAAAAATTTCAAGATTCAACCACTAACTAGGAACGGTTATTCCCGCTGTTTTGACCGCATTTTGAAACGGGCATAAAAAAATAAAAAATTGGAAAACCTTCGCATAGTTTCGTTTTATGTGGCCAAGTTACCAGCAAAAATTATAAACTTGTAATACGGAAATTATTTTAAAAAAATGTTCTCAGAAACGAGCTATCAAGTGTGAAGATTCATGGCTTTCAAGCCCAATGATCAATCTTATGGCCACATTCATGACATAGTTTGTTCAAATGATCTCATATTATGCACAAGGATGCATCTTGGAATGGCAGACAATGTTGCCTAAGGAAGTTTTCATTTTCTTTGGACGAAAAATTCATTTTCCATTTTTCGAGTGCCCAAAATGAGTTTTTTTGTGAAGGACCTATAATATATTTGTTGCAAAATTGTACCAAATAAATTTCTAAAATACTAGGACGTATTTAATTCACAATTGACCAAAATGGTTGGGTGTAAAAAGTTTTGATCCACCTCTCGTGAAAAAGACAAATTTCCGCCGATTCAGTTGGAAGCGGGTCAAATTTGAACTGTAGCTACCTCGTAGTTTGCTCTTTATTTTTCTCAAAAATCAATTTTAGGTACAAAAGTATCTATTTAATCAGAGAAACACCAAAAATTTTCCAAGATTCAACCACTAGCTAGGAACGGTCAAGCCCGCCATTTTGACCACATTTTGAAACGGGCATAAAAAATTCAAAAGAAAATCAAAAAATTGGAAAACCTTCGCATTGTGTCATCATATGTGACCAAGTTTCCATGAAAAATAATAAACTTGTAATAAGCCAATCATTTTAAAAAAGTGTTCTCAGAAGCGAGCTATCACGTATGGAGATCAATGGCTTTCAAGCCAAATGATCAATCTTATGGCCACATTCATGGCATAGTTTGTTCAAATGATCTCATATTGTGCACAAGGGTGCATCTTGGAATGGCAAACAATGTTGCCTAAGGGAGTTTTCATTTTCTTTGTACAAAAAAACCATTTTTCATTTTTTGAGTGCCCAAAAGGAGGTTTTTTTGTGAAGGACCTCCCAAATAATTGTTGCAAAATTGGACCAAATCATTTTTCTAAAGTACTAGAACATATTTAATGCACAATTGACCAAATGGTTGGGTGCAAAAAGTTTTGATCCACCTCTCGTGAAAAAGACAAATTTCTGCCGATTCGGTTGGAAGCGGGTCAAATTTGTACTCCAGTTGCCTTGTAGTTTGCTATTTATTTTTTCCAAAAATCATTTCTAGGTACATAAGTATCTATTTAGTCAGAGAAACACCAAAAAATTCCAAGATTCAACCACTAGCTAGGAACGGTCATTCCCGCCGTTTTGACCGCATTTTGAAACGGGCATAAAAAAATTCAAAAAAATTCAAAAAATTGGGAAACCTTTGCATTGTGTCATTATATGTGGCCAAGTTCCCAGGAAAAATAACAAACTTGTAATACGGCAATTATTTTAAAAAAGTGTTCTCATAAATGAGCTATCATCTCTAAAGATTCATGGCTTTCAAGCCAAATGATCAATCTTATGGCCACATTCATGGCATAGTTTGTGCAAATCATCTCATATTGTGCATAAGGGTGCATATTGGAATGGCAAACAATGTTGCCTAAGGAAGTTTTCATTTTCGTTGGACGAAAAAACCATTTTCCATTTTTCGACTGCCCGAAAGGAGGTTGTTTTGTGAAGGAACTACCAAATAGTTGTTGCAAAATTGGACCAGATCATTTTTATAAAATACTAGGCCATATTTAATGCACAATTGACGAAATGGTTGGGTGTAAAAATTTTTGATCCACCAATCGTGAAAAAGACAAATTTCTGCCGATTCAGTTGGAAACGGGTCAAATTAGAACTGCAGCTGCCTCATAGTTTGCTATTTATTTTTTCCAAAAATCATTTCTAGTTACATAAGGACCTATTTAATCATAAATACATGGTTTGGTGGCGATACGTCGAGGTTTGGGCGGTGGCCAAGGGCCCCAACTCTAGAGCGCGTAAACTCGCATGCCCGCCGCGTGGTCACCTCGTGACCGTGGCGTTGCCATGTGTTCTGGGCGGCCTAGGCATGTCTAGTGGGTTGGGCACTCCCCAGGTTGGTGCTAGGAAGAAAATTACAACATAAGATTCTCACAAGGAGACCGATCGATGCTCAAACATGAATTAGCAGGCAAGTGTTTGATTAGCGGTACGGGAAATGTACATGGCTAATGGGCGTGAGTTTTGGCTGAGGATGATCAGTTACTAAGAAGACCTTCTTCACAAATTTTCAGCTCAAAAGGAGGAGCCTAGGTGGTACTTGCTTTGCAAACCACCACACTGGACATAAATACGAATGTTGAAGCTCGGCTCAAAATAATGAATGGATTGAGCTGGCATTTGGTGGAGGGTGGTTATTTGGGCATAGGAAAGCACTGTAGAAAATGGATACATTTGGACATGCCAAAGTGGTACTTCCTTCACAAACTGTTACTCTGAACAGAATAGGAAAATGAATATTTTTGAATTATTTTTGAACTAGGCAAGGAAGATTTTTACATATTTGACGAAGATATGACCCAAAGAATTTATGAGATTTTTTTGGGAATTTTGGGAAGGACAGAAATATAGGTTGCTTCACAACCTAAGGCAAAAACTGCCACATGGACATGACACATAGGCAAAACTGATGAGGTGGCGCCTAGTCATAGCAACCCACCACAATTTACAAGGCTATGACCATCTATATTGGTCGTTAACAACTAGAAATAAGGCAGCGGACTAGCGCTGTTTGCTTTAGGACCTTTTCGTGTAAGGAAATTACAACCTTTCTGACCAAAATGGTCGCAATGGTTTAGGGTTTGGAGCCCCTCGAACAGCTTTTGACCAATTGGTCTGAAATGGTCATAGATCTATGACCAATTCTTCCAGGGTCACTAACAGAAGGTCACTAGTTGACATATTTCTTGTAGTGTACAGGTGTCTCCAAAGGTACTTGTTGAGTTGACGTATTTCGAGATTAGGATTTGTCACTCCGAATGTCGGAGAGGTATCTCTGGGCCCTCTCGGTAATGCACATCACTATAAGCCTTGCAAGCAATGTAGCTAATGAGTTAGTTACAGAATGATGCATTACGTAACGAGTAAAGAGACTTGCCAGTAACGAGATTGAACTAGGTATTGAGATACCGACGATCGAATCTCGGGCAAGTAACATACCGATGACAAAGGGAACAACGTATGTTGTTGTGCGGTTTGACCGATAAAGATCTTCGTAGAATATGTAGGATCCAATATAAGCATCCAGGTTCCGCTATTGGTTATTGACCGGAAACAGTTCTAGGTCATGTCTACGTAGTTCTCGAACCCGTAGGGTCCGCATGCTTAACGTTACGATGACAGTTATATTATGAGTTTATGAGTTTTGATGTACCGAAGATTGTTCGGAGTCCCAGATGTGATCCCGGACATGACGAGGAGTCTCGAAATGGTCGATACATAAAGATCGATATATTGGACGACTATATTTGGACACCGGAAAAGTTCCGGGGGTTATCGGATATATATTGGAGTATCGGGGGTTACCGGAACCCCTCCCAGGAACTAATGGGCCTTGCTGGGCCCTAGTGGAGAGAGAGAGGGGTCGGCTAGGGCAAGAGGCGCGCCCCCTCCCCTTGATTCCGAATAGGACAAGGAAGGGGGGGCGCCTTCCTTGCCTTTCCCCTCTCCCACTCCTTCCTTCCCCCTCATTGGACTAGGAAAGGGAGGGGCAAACCTACTTGGAGTAGGTTTCCCCCTCCTAGGGCGCGCCACCCCCTTGGCCGGCCCTCTCCTCTTCCCCCCCTTTATATTCGAAGGAGGGGGGCACCCCATAGACACACAAGTTGATATTCGTGATCGTTCTATAGCCGTGTGCGGTGCCCCCCTCCACCATATTCCACCTCGGTCATATTGTAGCGGTGCTTAGGCGAAGCACTGCATCGGTAGAACATCATCACCGTCACCACGCCTTCGTGCTGACAGAACTCCTCCCCGACACCCTGCTGGATCGGAGTCCGGGGATAGTCATCGAGCTGAACGTGTGCTGAACTCGGAGGTGTCGTACGTTCGGTACTTGGATCAGTCGGATCGTGAAGATGTACGACTACATCAACTGCGTTGTTCTAACGCTTCCGCTTTCGTTCTACGAGGGTACGTGGACAACACTCTCCCCTCTTGTTGCTATGCATCACCATGATCTTGCATGTGCATAGGAATTTTCTTAAATTACTATGTTCCCCAACACAAAGTACCGAACGCGAATCATATGAGCGTGATGAAAACTAGCTTGACAATTCCCAAGTGTCCTCGGGAGCGCTTTTCTCATTATAAGAAATTGTCCAGGCTTGTCCTTTGGTACAAAAAGGATTGGGCCACCTTGCTGCACTTTATTTACTTTCATTGCTTGTTACCCGTTACAAATTATCCTATCACAAAACTATCTGTTACCTACAATTACAGTGCTTGGAGAGAATACCTTACTGAAAACCGCTTGTAATTTCCTTCTGCTCATCGTTGGCTTCGACACTCTTACATATCGAAAGGACTACGATAGAACCCCTATACTTGTGGGTCATCATTAGCCGTCCACAACAAGGCCAGGGACAAGCAAGCCCAGATGCAAGGTGTGCCGCACCATATAGGGAGCTCCAACCTATTTGACTATGGGGACCACTGGGTATGTGGTTCGAGCCCTTAACGATTCATGCAATTTCATTCTTCATGCTAGCTTCATCCCTTAATTACTAATTTTTACCCTGTTCCTCTCTTTCAGGCGCGACACAACAAGAAGGAGGTGCCGCCGCTGTACGACCTCTATGCCATGGCCCATAGAGCCCCATTCAAGAAGGCCAAGGCATTCTCGGAGGATGACGTCGATCATCCAGAGAGCTCCACCAACATCTCCTCCCACGACAAGATCGTGAGGTACAGAGACTAGGGGAAGACGATGAATGGTGATGACTTCAACCCGAGCCAGATTGCTTTTGATCCCGAGCTCGTGATGCTATCTGGTGAGGAGACATGGCTCGGTAGCCATTAGGGATGGACTAATACATTGTCTTAGAAGTCTCCCGGAGATCAAGAAGCACCAGACGATGTCCCTTCCTGAGATGAGGCCTCAACCACGGCGAATGGAGCTCGCCGTCGAGGCTAGGGCCCAGGAGCTTCTGGCGGAGGCAACCAGGCAGGTGTTGATGAGGATACAGACCTGGAGTGGGGTCATAGACCTGACCTATATGTCCTACCTGAGGTCGCTACCCAAGAAGACAAGAAGTTCAATAGGCGGCATGAGACCCCCAGTCGAAGATGTCGAGTGCAATCCACTCGACATCATGTCACTCGGGAATCTTCCTACCTACTGTCACTCAGCATTACAACGGGCAGACATTCACTCCGTAGTCTTTAAGGTCATTAACAACACTTAAGGCTGGCGTTACCAGTAATGCCACCACTTTATGTACATTAAGTCCCTTGTAATGGAGGGCGGAAAGGGTCCTGGTGAACTCTATATAAGCCACCCCCCTCCTCTGGCACAAGGGTTCGCACCCCTGTAACATCACACATATAATCCAATCGACCACCAAGACGTAGGGCTATTACTTCCTCCGAGAAGGGCCTGAACTCGTAAAACTCGTGTGTACATCTTCACCATAGCTGAGATCTTGCCTCTCCATACCTACCCCCCTTTCTACTGTCAGCCTTAGAACCACGATAGTTGGCGCCCACCATGGGGCAGGTGTCTTAGCGACTTGTTGGTGAAGTTGCTAGTTTTTCCTATCATCATCATGGTTTCCGGCGGCAGATTGGCTGAGGGCCGCGAGATCCGTCTCGGCGCGCTCGTTTTCATCGCCGATGACTCAGCGTGGCTTCAGGAAGCTCCGCTTGATGTTGAGGCGCTCCCCGTCCGAGGGGCGACGCACTTTCGCGCATGCGTTCGCGACGTCCTTCTGCAACAGCCGTCGACCTAGTATCAGTCGGCTCCGATGGTGTCTTATCTCCCCGCTGTTTGCCAATGCAAGCGATCCGGTCGATCGCGGCTTCAGCGGTGAGTGAAACACGTGGTGGCTCGGTGTTCGACCACCCACCAAGTCGCGGCAATCGAGCCCGATGAAACGCTCCACGGCTTGTTCGATCTATCGACTGGCTCCGCGGAGACTGCGTCCGAATGCGATAGCAGCGACCCTGCGGCTGAAGTCTTGATGGTCGATGGACCGCATGGTCTACCTGGCTTTCGTCGCAAGATGGCAAAGAAGGTGGCGGCAATCCGTCGCGCGTCCATGAGGAATACCATCCCGAACCCCTCTCTTCGCAGCAGAGGGAAGAACTTCGTCGCCGCAACATGGATGCACTCCACACGCCCATCGTTGGAGAAACCTCTGAGGCTCGGGCCTTGGAGGAGGCGCGCTTGGCTAATTTGGCTGAGCGCACTCAACTGGAGAACCTGCAGCGTGCTGTCGACGAGCAGGCTCGGAGCGGGTCCCTGAGTCCAGTCGACGGCAGCTTTTCCCGCCTCCACCTAAGGTATACCGTACTCCGATTCAGAACCTCATAGCTGCGGCCCAAATTGCAGAGTCGATCCAACCTTCCCAGTCGAGGCTGGCAGAGGGTTGATGCAGATCTGGTCCTTGCTCCGGGCAGCTGGAGAGCGGAACACTGCAGTGTCTCAGTAGCGAAATAGGATTCACAACAAATCCATAGTAGCGGATACACTTTAGTCGGCCCATAGCCCAAGATCGCCCCTGCAGCGTGAAGGCCGTGGATAGTATGATCATCAGTTCGACCATGACAATCATCGTCGAGTGCCTACGCCTCCTCCGAGGAGTGCGTAATATGTGCCTCGGCAGAACGATGAGAGACACCGTCACAGTGACGAGCGTAGAGCTCCAGTCGACCCAAGAGAGCCAGGCTTCAATGGAAGATCCATTCTCGTTCAAGGCTTGGTCGACCAGAACAGAGCGCATAGAGAAGACCCTGGCAGAGATCGTCCAAGTGGCAGCAGATTGCATGTTTCCGGTCCAGAGTGTTTCAGCAGAGCCATCAGGGCGGTAGTGATTCCTCCCAACTTCAGGTTGGCAACCGGAGTCAGTAAGTTCACTGGAGAATCCAAGCCTGAAACCTGGCTTGAGGATTACCGAGTGGCTGTGCAGATTGGAGGCGGAAGCGATGAAATAGCGATGAAGCACGTCCCTCTTATGTTGGAAGGGTCGGCCCGAGCGTGGTTGACTCAGTTGACTCCAGGCAGTATACACAGTTGGTAGGAGATGGCTTGAGTGTTCGTTAGAACTTTTAAGGGCACATGCAAGCGACTAGCAGGATTGCCCGAGTTGCAGCATTGTGTACAGAAGTCGAATGAGACTTTGAGGGAATTCATTTAGAGATGGACCACTTTACATCACACCATTAAAAATGTATCAGAGCATCAAGCAGTGTGCACTTTCAAGGAAGGCGTAAAATACAGAGAGTTGGTCCTAAAATTCGGTCGGACTGGGGATATGACTCTGACTCGGATGATGGAGATAGGCACCCGATACGCTAATGGGGAAGAAGAGGATCGAACCCGTAGCGGGAATAGTAAACCAGTCGGTTAAGAGGCCGGTGGAGGTAACTCCAGTCGGAAACAGAAGCGTAAGGCCGAGCCAACGGCCCCCGATGAGATTGCAGCAGTGGCTCAAGGCAAGTTTAAGGGAAAACCTAAGGGGCCCTAGCCCCCAAAGAAGGTGAAGGATCAAGCAGGAAATGATGTATTGGATTTGCCATGTCACATCCACACGAAGAAGGATGAAGAAGGTAATCTGATTTACCCAAAGCATACCACTCGACAATGTCGACTCCTGATCCAGCAATTCCGAGAGAAACAACCCAATGAGAAGGAGAAAGAGTCGGACAAAGATGAGGATGAAGAGGAAGACGATGGTTATCCCAAAGTCAATTCCACTCTCATGATTTTTGCTGATGTTGAGAGCAAGAGTCGGTTGAAGGTTATCAATAGAGAAGTGAATATGGTTGCTCCAGTGACAACGACCACATACCTAAAATGGTCTCAGACAACCATCACATTCGACCAGTCTGACCATCCTGCTCGTGTAGCCACCCCCGAGAGGCAAGCACTGGTGGTCGATCTAGTGGTCGGAGGCACTCGACTGACTAAAGTGTTGACGGACGGAGGAAGCGGTCTGAATATCCTTTATGCTGAAACCTTGAAGGGGATGGGCATTCCGATGTCCAAACTTAGCGAGAGCAATATGAGCTTCCATGGTGTTATCCCCGGAAAGAAAGCTGAACCACTCGGCCAGATCGCTCTCGTCGTGGTTTTCGGTGATTCCAAGCATTACCATAAGGAAAAGTTGACGTTTGAAGTCGTGGATTTCCAGAGTGCTTATCTTGTTATTCTAGGGAGGCCTGCATACGCACGTTTAATGGCTCGACCATGTTACGTGTACCTCAAGTTGAAGATGCCTGGCCCCAAAGGCGTGATCACAATTACTGGCAATCGACAGAAGGCATAGGAATGCTTCCAGAAAGGTTCCAAAATTGCCGATATGCATATGACAGCTGTTGAACTTCAAGAGTATTAGAAGAATGAAGATCCGAGTGATTTGCTCCGAGCCAAGAAGCCTGCCATAGATTCTGAATTTCAGTCGTCTGGTGAAACGAAGCCGATTCGTATTCACCCGACCGATCCCAATGCCGCGCCAACTCATATATCAACGACACTCGACAGCAAATAGGAAGAAGCGCTCATCTAGTTCCTCCGTGAGAACTAGGACATCTTTGCATGGAAACCCTCTGACATGCCGGGTGTACCCAGAGGACTGGCTGAGCACCATTTGCGTGTCGACCTCAAGGCAAAACCCGTCAAAGAGCACCTTCGGTGGTCCGCCGTGCAGAAGAGGAAAGCGATTGGCGAAGAGGTGGCTCGGCTGCTAGCAGCAGAGTTCATCCGAGAGATCTACCACTCCGAGTGGCTTGCCAATGTAGTCATGGTTCCTAAGAAGGACGATTCACTTCGTATGTGCATTGATTTCAAGCATATCAATCGGGCCTGCCCGAAAGATCACTTCCCCCTCCCCGCATCGATCAGATTGTTGACTCGACTGCGGGGTGTGAGCGCTTGTCTTTTTTAGATGCATATTCCGGGTATCATCAGATCCGACTGTATGGTCCCGATGACATAAAAACAACCTTCATCACCCCATTCGGGTGCTTTTGCTATGTCACCATGCCATTCGGTCTTAAAAATGCTGGAGCCACATTCATGAGAATGATTCAGAAGTGCCTGCTCTCTCAAGTCAGTCGAAATGTGGAAGCATACATGGATGACATTGTGGTCAAGTCTCGCAAAGGTTCCGACCTATTGACTGACCTCGCAGAGACCTTTGCCAACCTAAGGAGGTACGATATCAAGCTTAATCCGTCAAAGTGCATGTTCGGAGTTCCAGGAGGAAACTTACTCGGTTTTCTCGTTTTTGAACGAGGGATCGATGCTAATCCAGAAAAAGTTGATACCATCCTCCGAATGAAACGTCATGTGCGAGTACATGACGTTCAGAAGTTGACTCGTTGTTTGGCCGCCTTGATTCGATTCATTTCTCGTCTCGGTGAAAAGGCCTTGCCTCTTTACCGAGTGATGAGGAAATCTGATAAGTTCGAGTGGACTGAAGAAGCTGATGCAGCGTTTATAGAACTCAAAACCATGCTTTCCACCCAGCCGGTGCTCGCTGCTCCTATCAGCAAAGAGCCCTTACTGCTTTATATTGCAGCCACTTGACAAGTTGTTAGCATAGTACTCACGGTCGAGCGAGTAGAGGAAGGAAAAGCCTACAAGGTTCAGTGCCCAGTTTATTATCTCTCCGAAGTTTTGACTCCATCCAAGCAGCGATATCCTGATTATCAGAAGCTTGTCTATGGAATATACATGACCATGAAAAAGGTTGCACATTACTTCTCTGATCACTCCATCACAGTCATCAGCGACGCACCATTATCTGAGATTCTGAATAACAGAGATGCAACTGGTCGAGTGGCAAAATGGGCGATTGAACTCCTTCCATTGGATATCAAGTTTGAGGCAAAGAAAGCTATCAAGTCCCAAGCAATCACAGATTTCCTTGCCGAGTGGATTGAGCAGCAGCTGCCGACTCAAGTTCACTCGGAGCATTGGACTATGTTATTTGATGGCTCCAAGATGCTGAACGGATCAGGTGCTGGGGTAGTATTGGTGTCCCCCCATGGAGACAAGCTTAACTATGTTCTACAGATTCATTTTGATTCATCCAATAATGAAGCAGAATATGAAGCACTTTTATATGGGTTGCGTATTGCCATTTCACTCGGCGTCCGTCACCTTATGGTATATGGCGACTCAGATTTGGTGGTTACTCAAGTGATGAAGGAATGGGATGTCAGAAGTCCAGCCATGACTGGTTATTGAAATGCTGTTAGAAAGCTGGAAAAGAAGTTTGAAGGATTGGAGCTTCACCATATACCCCGATTGAAAAATCAAGCTGCAGATGAGTTGGCAAAGATAGGTTCCAAGAGAGAGGCCATTCCCCGCAATGTGTTTCTGGAACATATTCATTCACCTTCAGTTCAGAAGATTCTTTCACTGAAGAGTCGCCACAGCCCAAGAGCGCCACAGATCTGACTGAAGTCGAAATCCCAGCCGTGGTCGACTTAGTCATGGAGGTTTTGGTCATCACTCCCGACTAGACGGTGTCGTACATCGCATACATTCTTAGGAAAGAACTTCCAGAGGATGAGGAAGAGGCTCGACAGATTGTCCGACGATCTAAGGCCTTTACCATGATAAAAGGACAGCTGTTCAGAGAAAATGTAACTGGGGTCTGCCAGAAGTGCATCACGCCAGAAGAAGGCCGAATGATCCTCAATGATATTAACTCGGGGACCTATGGTCACCATGTGTCCTCTCGGACCATCATGGCCAAAGCATACCGAGCCGGATTTTACTGGCCACGGGCCAACGAGATGGCAAAGGAAATAGTGGACAAGTGTGAAGGCTGTCAGTTTTACTCCAACATGTCTCACAAACCTGCATCAGCTTTCAAGACAATTCCACTCGGTTGGCCTCTTGCTGTCTGGGGATTGGACATGGTTGGACCTCTGATGACTGGCAGGAGCGGATTTACTCATGTGTTGGTGGCAGTCGACAAGTTCACCAAATGGATCAGCCAAGCCCATTAAAAACCTTGAAGCAAGTACAGCTGTGAGTTTCATCAGGGAACTAATATTCAGATATGGTGTTCCGCACAGCATCATCACAGATAATGGCTCAAACTTTGACTCTGATGAGTTCAGAACCTTTTGTGCTTCGCAAGGCACGAGGGTCGACTATGCTTCGGTCGCTCATCCTCAGTCGAATGGGCAGGCTGAGCGAGCAAATGGATTGATTCTCAAAGTACTGAAACCTCGGTTGATGCGCGACCTCAAGCATGCAGCAGGAGCTTGGGTCGACGAGCTCCCATCAGTACTTTGAGGACTAAGGACAACTCCTAATCGGTCGACTGGAAGGTCTCCATTCTTCTTAATCTACGGAGCCGAAGCCGTACTCCCGAGTGATTTGCTCCACAACACGCCCTGAGTCGAACTCTTCTCAGAAGAAGAAGCGGAGCAGGCTCGACAAGATGCAGTCGATCTCTTGGAAGAAGAAAGCGAGATGGCCTTGATCCGGTCAACCATTTATCAGCAAGATTTGCGTCGATTCCACGCCAGAAATGTAAGGGGTCGGACATTTCAAGAAGGAGACTTGGTTCTTAGGGTGGACCAGCAGAAACCACACAAGCTCGCTCCTGCTTGGGAAGGCCCTTTCGTTGTCACCAAGGTGCTCCACAACGGAGCGTATCGTCTCTTCAACGTCGAACACAATAAAGATGAGCCACACGCTTGGAATGCGGAACTGCTCCGCCCTTTTTACTCTTAAGTATTTAGACTGATGAGATGTAATAAGAAATACCTTTTAGTTTGGGTATAAAAAGACATGATTCCGAATGATTGTTGTTCATTTTTTGCATGTTCTAAAATCCCTCAGTGGGTGCCTTAGCTGCGAATCCGTTTCGCCTAAGTTAAAGAAAAATCCTACCGAGTGGTGAGTCTGCCTCTCACTCGAGGGCTTAGCTGCAGTCCATTACTCTCCTAAGTAATAAAAATCCTACCAATTGGTGAGTCTGCCTCTCACTCGGGGGCTTAGCTGTAGTCCAGTACTCGCCTAAGTAATAAAAACCCTACCGAGTGGTGAGTCAACCTCTCACTCGGGGGCTTAGCTGCAGCACAGTACTCGCCTAAGTAATAAAAATCCTACCGAGTGGTGAGTCTGCCTCTCACTCGGGAGCTTAGCTGCAGTCCAGTACTCGCCTAAGTTTGAAAAAAAGAAGTCCTACCCAACGGTACAGGTCGGCCATGCCCCCCTCCCCGGGGGTTGCACCGTCAAGAAGAAGGACGAGATTGTAAAAGGGTTAGCTGCAGTCCAGTACTTGCCTAAGTTTGAAAAATCCTACTGAGTGGTGAGATATCCTCCCACTCGCGGGCTTAGCTGCAGTCCAGTACTCGCCTAAGTTTAACAAAATCCTACCGGGTGGTGAGCTATCCTCCCACTCGGGGGCTTAGTTGCAGTCCAGTACTCGCCTAAGTTTGAAAAATCCTACCGAGTGGTGAGCGATCCTCCCACTCGGGGGCTTAGCTGCAGTCCAGTACTTGCCTAAGTTTAACAAAATCCTACCGAGTGGTGAGCTATCCTCCCACTCGGGGGCTTAGCTGCAGTCAAGTACTCGCCTAAGTTTGAAAAATCCTACTGAGTGGTGAGCAATTCTCTCACTCGGGGGCTTAGCTACAGTCCAGTACTCGCCTAAGTTTGAAAAATCCTACCGAGTGGTGAGCAATCCTCCCACTCGGAGGCTTAGCTGCAATCCAGTACTCGCCTAAGTTTTGAAAACCCTCCCGAGTGAAAATTGATCTTCTCACTCAGGAACTTAACAAAGTGCAGGCCGACCCCGAGCCCCACTTCAGACATAGACCATTGTTGAATACCTTGTTGATGAGTCAACCAGCCCTGCCGAATAGTGCGGGTCGACAGTGACCCCCCCCCCCACCGGGGGCCTGCATCGTCAAGAAGAAGGATGAGATTGTGCGCACTGACAAAGGCCCATCCAACGGTTGGCGCCAAAGCAGACGGCTGACAGGAATGTCAAGACCATTGCTGAGTGCCTTGCTGGTGAGCTGATCAAGGTTGCTCAAGGATCGTCCAACTGGTCAAGTGCCGATTCTTCTTCAGGAGCTGCATCAAACAAACATAAACCAATCCGGGAGAAGAACGAATTTCACTCGAAGGTAAACACAACATGTTCGAGGATAAATCCAAAGCTTCCTAACCGCAGATTAAAGTACTCGGGCGTCAAGCCCGAAGGAGTTTTAACGATTACAAAATCACTCGGCATTCCGAGGCAAATAAAGGTGAATCACGATGTTTTTCAATCACTCGGCGCGAGAAGGACTGGCCGGGTCGCAGAAGCTGTTGAGGTCGATGCTGCCGGCAATACGAGTGGCTGCCTCGAGGAAGGTGTCCATGAAGGACTGGAAAGAGTGCTTCTTATTATTCGCTACCTTGAGAGCAGCCAGCTTGTCTTCCTTAGCCTCCTTGTAGTGCACTCGGACCAACAACAAGGCGACGTCAGCACCACAGTGAGCAGAGGACTTCTTCCATTCTTGCACTTGGCCTGGGATCTGATTAAGTCGAGTCATCAGCGACTGGAGGTCTTGGGAAAGTTTCACGTGAGGCCAGAGTTCAGCGTCCACTCGGGTCATTGCCGCCTTCAGTCGAGCCAGATAAGCGACTGCACCATCCAAGCGCGACTCCAATCGCAGCAGATTCATTGCAACATCATCTTTCATGGGACAATTGATGGGGTCGAGACCTATCTCGACCCGCCCAGTTTCAGCTTCAAAGTCCTGACACAGTTCTGTACCATCACGAAAAACGATGAGTCAACAATATAACAACAAACTTCAATTGACGACAAATTGACTAGTCGAATGATCATACCTTCAAGCTTCAGAACAAGTTTCACGACAAGTTGTTCCAGATAAGACTCTACCTTGTCTGTCTTGGCTCTGAGGCCGCCGACTTCTGTGTTCAGGTTCTCCTTGTCCTTCCTTACATCATTAGACCTTAGCCGACTGCCAGCAGTCGACCGTGGTCTCGGGGACTACACCCAGTGGGTGCACTCGGCGTGCCCCACTGATTCGAACAGTTTACTAGGACTCAGCTCGAGGCGAGCGGAGTTGAAGATTTCCTAAATTCTAAACAAAGGAACACCCCAGTGGGTGATCAGATATAAAGCAACACTCAAAAGTTTAGTCGGAGTTTTGCTGACCTGAACATTGGTCTGAAGGTCAGTGCTGGCGTTGTAAGCTACCTAGCTAGCTTCATGCATCACTTTCACCTGCTCCATGACAAGGTTCACCTGATGAAGAGCTTCCCTAGAGGCGCCCGGTGAGTCGTCTGGAGTTTGATACGTGGCAAAGAGTGATGGCTCCAAGGTGGTCGAAGTAGTTACCAGGTCGGACGAGTGGAGTTGCACTGGTGCGGCAGGAGTCTGTGCAGTCGATCCCGATGGACGATCAGTCGTCAACGGGTTGGTGAATGTGACGTTGGTCCGAACCGGCCCTTCGGAATGTTCGACCACCGCCTCAAGCGCCATGTTCTTCCTGCTTCCAGATCCTCCTGCCGAATCGAAGACCGGATCCAATCGCCCTGGATCCAGCCCGGCGGTAGCCCCGCACGCTATGACGACCTGCATTGCTGCTTTTTCCCCTTCGCCTCCTTTGCGCGTTCTAGCGCTGCCGTCTTGTCCTTCACCATGGCGGCAGAGCGGCGGTGTTAGAACAGAAGAGCTGGGCGCGACGGAGAAGTGGAGGAAGAAGAAGGAGGAAAGGGCGTGCACAGTGCAGACACCTCGGCCGCATCACCTTATAAAGGGTTGCTTTCGAGTGACTGACACGTGGGACTAGGCAATCCTGTCAAATCCCGCAACAGTCGCGTGCAGCGTACGTGGCGAATAAGGCGGCACGGAAATCGAGGCATCACTATTTATCCGCTTCGCCCGCTTCAGCACTCCCTGTCCTGCGCGCTTCCCCAAAATTTTGTATCCCGTGAAATCTGGGATATGCAGCAGCCAATCGCGCCCAAGATCCTGCACTCTAATGCTACACTCGACAAACGACACCACAAGTTCAGTCGACGACTCCCTGAATGGATCAAGGCGACTGAATCGACGCTGAAGTACCAATGCGAGTTTTCCATCTTGCAGAAAACGCTCGCGAAGGTGCAAGACTCACAACAAGTTCAACTCCAACCTACTTTCCACTCGAACCTTAATCCATTCGGGGGCTACTGATGAGGATACAGACCTAGGGTAGGGTCATAGACCTGACCTATAGGTCCTACCCGAGGTCGCTACCCAAGAAGACAAGAAGTTCAAGAGGCAGCATCAGACCCACAGTCGAAGATGTCGAGTGCAATCCACTTGACATCATGTCACTCGGGAATCTTCCTACCTACTGTCACTCGACCATCCAGAGAATCACTCGACCTCCCGAAGATTAGGAGTCACTCAACATTACAACAGGCAGACATTCACTTCGTAGTCTTTAAGGTCATTAACAACACTTAAGGCTGGCGTTACCAGTAAGGCCACCACTTTATGTACATTAAGTCCCTTGTAATGGAGGGCCAAAAGGGTCCTGGCGAACTCTATATAAGCCACCCCTTTCCTCTGGCACAAGGGTTCGCACCCCCTGTAACATCACACATATAATCCAATCGACCACCGAGACGTAGGGCTATTACTTCCTCCGAGAAGGGCCTGAACTCGTAAAATCCGTGTGTACATCTTCACCATAGCTGAGGTCTTGCCTCTCCATAGCTACCCCCCTTTCTACTGTCAGCCTTAGAACCACGACAGGCGGCGCAGAGGGAGAGGGAGTTAGAGGAGGGGACGGCTAATATGTTGGACGCGAAGAGGAACCGGAATGGCGCGGGTCACCGGGCCCTATATGAGCTCCTCGTGGTAAGTTTCTCCCGCATACTAGCCAAATCATGCACGTAATGTTCGTTTCATTACTAAGTAATATGACTCACTCGTGAAAACAAAATGTGCAGTCCGTGTGCGAGAAAACCAGCCAGACCCCTCCGCCGATGCCCCAGATTGGTATAGCGGGCACGGTGAGTTTCATTTGAATGGTCATTAGTTACTAGTATTCACATTTCAGTTGCATCATGCTTACTAAACATTGCAAATGATCTTTGGTGCAGCACGCCTCCCAAAGAGGATCGACCGATCCTTCTCCGTCTCGCGGTGGCACATCCCCGACCGATCTTTCACCTCCCTGATGATGGTAAGTTTCCCCAAGTGTTTTGCTTAACAAATGCATACTTAGCTTAAGAAATGACCTATACTTAGCTTATTTTCCTCGAAAATGACAGAATAACCTTACTCACCTCGAAAATGACATATTCTACATTGGATAGCTATAAAATGAGCTATACTTAGCATCTTTTCCTCCAAAATGACTTGATATGCTTTGTTAGCTAGAAAATGGCATAACTACCTAGGATAGCTCAGTAATGATCTATAGCTAGCTTAGCTAGTTCATTTATGACATAATTAGCCCACTTAGGTAAAAAATGGCATAACAACCTAGGATAGCTCAATAATGATCTATAATTAGCTTAGATACTTCATTTATGATATAATTAGTGCACTTAAGTAAAAAGTGGCATAATAACCTTGGTTTAGCTCCAAAATGACCTATACTTAGCTTATTTTCCTAAAAAATTACATAATAACATTACTTAGCACTGAACTGACATACTTTACCTAGGATAGCTATAAAATGACCTATATTTAGCCTTTTTTCCTCCTAAATGACATAATATGTTAGTTAGCTGAAAAATGTCATTACATCCTAGGATAGCTAAATAATGATATATACTTAGCTTACCTAGTTCATTTATGACATAATTAGCTTACTTAGGTAAAAAAAAAGTGTCATAATAACATGGTTTAGCTCCAAACTATCATCTAATTAGTTTATTTTCCTCCAAACTGACAAAATAACCTTACCTAGCTTCAAAATGATCGATTTTAACTAGGATAGCTCTGAAATGACCTACACTTACCATTTTGTCCTACAAAATGAATATATATGCTTAGTTAGCTCAAAATGGCATAACTACCTAGGTTAGCTCCAAAATGGCCTATTTACCTAGCTTAGCTCTAAAATGACCTACACACTTAGCATTTTTACCTACCTTAGTTAGAAGAAGAAGACCTTCTTTTTCTTCTAGCTAGTCCTCTTCTTCTTCTAACTTTCATCTTTCTTAATTTGCAGATTTGCTTCAGACGAGGAAGCTGCCACATGGCAGCTATCTGTACAACCTGGGGTGTTGTGCGCTGGCCTATTTGGCAAATTTACCGTCAGCCAGCAAACGTCAAAGGCCTTTCAATCTTTGTCGTCCGCTGGCTGACGTCAACGATGCGAAGGCCTTTGCCGTGAGCTGGCAGACGGCAAAGCATGTTGTTAACTACTTAAGGGACCTGAATTGCCACGTGTGCCGTCCAAACTCTTTGTCGTCTGTCAGTAGACGGCAAAGCCCTTCGCATCTTTGCCGTCCGCCAGCAGACAGCAAAGAGGCCTTTGCCGTAGCCTATTCAGTCGGACCTGTTGCCGTCTGCTGGCTGACGACAAAGGTCTTTGCCGTCAGCCTGGCATGCCTTTGCCGTCCGGCAAAGTGCCTGATTCCTATTGTGATAGAGAGAAATCCGAATCATAAGAAAGTCAAATTTTTTAACGAAATACTGAGGATGTTCTCGTTCACTTATCAAGAACAACATTGTGGCATCATTAATCTGAACACCCAAACCAGCCAGACGCAGATCGCTTTCAAGGAATCTACTATATCTAAATGGCTAGCCCTCACTACTAGGAATTCTAGATCCGTCTATAATAGCAATCGGATTTACACAATGAAAACCACTCGACCACCCACATGTAGTAACCGACCGATGCATGCAAATGCATGTAGTAACTGACGCCTAAAGGGTGTTTTATAATCAAGAAAAAAAAAGGACGCATGGATGCAGCTCATACTCCAGTGCTGCATAAAAGAAAGTCACGCATACATGCATATTTGTTTTATTTTCGTCCAATTTTGTACTTATACATAGATATGTGTATTTATTTATTCAAAAATATTGATAAACAATTTATCTTGCTACAAGAGAAACCATGAAGTCACTTACTCCCTCCTTCCATCTATATAGGGCCTAATGCGTTTTTCGATGCTAACTTTGACCAAATATTAGATCAATAATATATGATATGCAACTTACACAAAGCACACCGTTAAATTCGTATGTGAAAGGAGCTTTCAATGATATAATTTTCACATTGTGCATGTCATGTACTATTAATCTTGTGAATAGTCAAAGGCGGTCTTAAAAAACGCATTAGGCCCTATATAGATGGAAGGAGGGAGTAGATTGAATAGTTCCACGCAGTTTTTATTTCATACAAAACTCCCACAACAACACGTGGGGCATTCGTCTAGTACTACCAAATCATGAGTCATCCATGTGTTGCGTTTTGGTTTGAATTATAACCCACATCAGTTGCGTAGCCAGCCAAGAGTCACGCCCCGGTTGAACTGTGGTGCCACAGTGTTCAACATCGCTGGATAGTGTTACCATTTCTACAGTTTAACAAAGGATTTTGCTCGCACGCCCCGGGCCAAGGCCCTTGTTGTCTTGGGCCTTACTAGGCCGCTGGCCTGTGTCATCGTTTCACACTGCTTCTTCCATAGAACTTGTCTCTCTGTTGTCTACGCTGCAGGAATTTATGCAGCAACCGGGGACATGCCTTCTCGACAAAAAGGGCTTACAAACTATTGACAAAAGAGGTAAGAAGACAAAAATGCGAAGCTAAACAGGCATTCCAAGGTGCCCAACAAGATCAAGCTGTTTTCTTGGTTTGTCTTCAAGAGTAGGCTAGACACAAAGGCCAAACGGGCACACAAGACAATCCGGACTGCCAAGATGCATTTCCCAAGCAGAAGGCACAGATCATCTTTTCATCTCCTGCCCTCTCGCTGACCGAATATGGCAGCGGTTAGGCATCTCCCTGCACTCCTTCGACACTTCACTTCTTTGGGTTTGTACCGCCACCGAATGGTTTAGATAGCAACACTTGGTCATTTATTCTGCTCGATGTTTTATGGTGAATTTGGGACGTGTTAGGAGCCCCTGTAGCCCATACGTGTACTTGGGCTTCACATGGGCCAGGCCCGACTGTGCATCATCGCTGTTGGCTACAAATACACGAAGGGAGAGCAGCAACCGAACCATCCAGGTTGGATCAGGCAAACGGCACGGCGGCTCCTTCTCCTACCTCTGGCTCTCTCCTCTGTTCCTCTTTTCTGCTGCACTGTAACTCCATTAGCCACCTCGTAGCTCTGTAATCTTCGTCTATGATTGAATACAAATTGGGTTGCTAACAGGACGCTGGGAGCGCCAAGGTATTCAAGTTTCATGATTTTGTGTCCACCCTCACTCTCTAAAACTTATTGTCTCGCATTTAGATTTGTGGTCACAATGCTTACGTAAGCAGTGTGATAAGCACGTCGTCCCATTTTTTTTAGAAAAGGAGGGTGTACCCCTGGCCTCTGCATCTGGACGATGCATACGGCCATATTATTGATTATTCCCAAAGACCTTACAAGGTAATACATCAAAAAGTCTGAAGCCACGATCTTGGCAACGCCTGTTGCTACTCCTATCCCTTGATGAAGGGTTGCCGAATGTCCGAGCCTAATACCAAACAGACATCACACCAAAACCTAACACCCAAAGCCGGATGTCCCATCCAAGCCACTACCTAGATTGGGTCACATACCGGTCCGGCACACTCCCAGTGAGCACCGGACGCTGCAAGGGCCGTCACCTCCATCTTCCATCGATCCATCCTCAGAGCAAACCTGATGCATCGACCTTACTAGGCCTCTCTGCCATCGACGCCACCATGATGCCAGACAGCGTCCTCCTCCTGCGTGAGTCCATCTCTGCGCATCGGACACCGAGTCTCCACTGCGCCACGCTGCCGAGATCCGCCGCCATCATTGCGTAAGATGAAGCACCGCTCCACCAAATACGCCTTCCACTGGTCCCTCGAGCCGAAATGCAACCTCCAAGAATGACGCCGCCAAGAGGGAAACCACGTAAGAGCGCCGCCATCATCTGATCGAACTGATCTAGGGTTTCCCCCGGAGGTAGCAGATTGAGGGCTTAAGCTTCTCCATGGCGATGCCTTCAGGAAGGATACGGCACAGAAAAGCGTCACCATCGCCGGCCTTGGCACCTAGCCGAGAGCAGGGCTTTCACCCGAATCTACTGTACGAACCTTCATCCAGCATCTTGTGCATCTGAACTTGACCACCCCAGCACCTCAGCGTCGCCGGTGCTCCAGTCACCACCCGCTTCACCTCGCGCCTCCACGCCCTGGCCATATGCTCATGGCGCCCCTACCACACCGCACCGACGGAGCCTGGCCACCAGTTGCATCACCACCTCTATTCCGCAGCACCGCCGACCACTCCCCAGTCCAGCCTCCATCCCCGATCAGATCTGAGCGCTCCCAGATCCGTCGCCAGAAGACGGCGGACATGGCAGGAACCACGCAGAGCAACCAACGAAGGAGACCGCACATTCGAATATCTGGACGTCGGGGGAATGCGTCGGGCATGGGGGCGGCCTACGCCCCTACGGCGCTGACAAGGGGATGGAGCCCCGCTCCTCAACCCACTCACCAGACCATGAGTAGCCCCGCCGCTGCCAACGCCACAAGGGCTTTGCCCAGTGGCGCCCGTCGACGGTGGCGAGGGAGGAACCCCTAGGCGGCGGCGCGCTCCCGAGTCGCCCGCGGGGTGGGGCGGCGAGGGAGGAACCCCTAGGCGGCGGCACGCCATCTCTTGGTGACGGTTGTTCCTCTCCTCAGGCATGTGCGTGCCTATGTAATCTATCTGATGATTCTGCGTAGGGGCAAAGGACCTAGACACACTGCAATATACGCTCCACAAGGCGTCTCTCCCCTTCCCCTCATGTCGCCTCTGCTCGGGCGGCGCCAGGGGCCCCTGATCCCACGCCGCCAGCCCCTCCCCACTCCTCCATCCGCAGCCGCCGCTGCCGCCGGCAAGCGCTGCGGTGGCGGCGAGCCCTGCACCGTAGATTTAGGGCAGGTGGTCGCCGCGGTAGATCCGTTGAGGTGGAGGCGGCGTCTCCAGCGGGGAGGACGGGGCGGCAGTCAGGGCAGCGCCCCTGCTGCGCAGCGGGATGGGAACCTACATGACCGGCGGTGTGGCGGCCGCTGGCACGTGGGTGGCTCCAATGGCTGCGGATCTGGCGTCCTGTCCAGATCCGTCTCGGTACGGCCTTGGCCGGCCGATGGAGCGAGGAGAACCTGTGAGGAGCGGCTGGAGGCTCCCTGCCGGCGTGCCGACGGTGGCCCTCGTCTCCATGGCGAGGCTCCGTTCGGTTCCAGTCAGCTTCGCCTCTGGCGGTGAAAATCGCGCCAACTTCGATCATGGCAGACGATGGCGGCATCTATGACGTCGTTCCGTTCTCGAGGCATCGTTATTGCTGGTCGTGGCACGCCACTCGTGATGCTTGGGGGAAACCATAGATCAGGATCTACCTAATCGGACGATGATGGTGCCTTTGATGCCGTTGTCCCTCCTGAGGGCATCGTTTTGAAGCAAGTGCTAGTTGGCCGGGATAAGTGGAAGAGCGGTGTCTCATCTACCGCAAGGCCGACGGCGGGTCCCGGTGGCATGGTGCTGCGAAGGTTCTGCAACGAGCGCGTGTGGACGGATTCATACAGGATGGTGGAGTTGTCTGACGTTGTGGTGGTGTCGACGGCAGCCATACAAGGTTAATGGGTCAGATTCAGTTCAGCCACTGATTCACGTAGAGGAAATCACGTCCTTGGACAAAATTTTAATTTTAAATAAAAGTCACGGAGAGTGTAAGCGGCGTACGCACGTTGGATTTGGATTGGGCATCGAGTCGGCAACAAAATTAATTAAGAGAACGTAGGAGACAAGGAGTACGTACTATGTATGTTTCGTAACCTAATAACTAACCCCTTGATCAAACCATGGAAGAAGAGACGGCGGCTATGGCAGCAGTCTCGATCCCAAACGACGACGTCCTCCTTGAGATCCTCGTCCGCGTGAAGGACGCCGCCGCTCTCTTCCGCTGTGCCACGGTGTGCCTGCAGTGGCGCGGACTCATCACCGAACCCTCTTTCCTCCGGCGCCGCTGGCCAGCGGAGGCCTCCTGCGCCTTGGTCGGCCTCTTTATCCGGGAGGTTCGACACTGGGAGGAAGACAGAAGGCCTTGTCTTTCCTGGGAGCATTGCTTTGTCCCAGCACCACGATCGCCTCTCGGCCCGGCCCGCCGCACCCTCAGGTCCTTCGTGACCAGTGCCCCTTCCGGCCTCTTTGACCACGCGGTGCCACTCGTCTCGCACCATGGCCTCGTTGTTGTGGATCTTAGACTGCGCGATGCCCGTGGCTACCTGGACAATTCCGTCCACCAATTGGCCGTATGCAACCTCCTAGTCGGCAGCTGCGACACGCTCCCTCCTCTCAAGTTCGGCTCGAGCTTCAGCTGTTGCGACTCGAACGGCTATGCTATTCTAACCGGTGCCTTACATTATCTGTCGATGGGTCGCTATCACTGGTGTGGATGCAAATTTCAGCTCCTCGACTAGTGATCTGGGAACAACAAGAAAACAAACAGAACATCGACATTACTTTAGAATGGGTATGCACTCGGATGATCGAGCTAAAACAACCTGAGAAGGAGACTCCACGAAGAGGGCTATGTGTCTTGAGGGAGAAGTGTGGCACCCTGCTCATCAGCGATAGTGATCACCGTGTTTACACTGTCGACCTCGAAACCAGGACGACGGAGGAGGTGGTGGATTGGCATCATCATTGCTTCTTCCTCCGTTCGGATGCCATGCCCTTGGAGATCGATTGGCCCACGATCTTCGTTTCTCGGCTAACCATGTACTCCCTCTGTAAACTAATATAAGAGCGTTTAGATCACTAAAATAGTGTTCTAAACGCTCTTATATTAGTTTATGGAGGGAGTAGTAATTATGGTCATTCCAATACATATGTATATATAACTTCAGTTTTGCTAAAGCACATCTAGATGTGCCATAAGTATTGCACATCCAAGTCCTATATCATTGATCTTACGCGGAGATTCGCGTGGTATTTTCTTTTTTCTCTTTTTACTTTATATGCTTGATTGAGTCATTTAGATGTGCTATAACTAGGGTACACCTACATTTGCTCTAGACATTCCCATGACTTTTTTGGGTTCTTCTACAAAGTATGATGAATAAACTGTTATGCACGTATGGGATTGATGAAATACCACTGTTGTTGTTCAACTTGTTCACATATTTAATGTCTGTATATTGCAGAACTGGAAGCTATCCGTACCCCAAATCCTACACGGGCTGCTACGGCGAGGACATGTACATTGATACAGAGGCCGAGGGCACTTCCAGCAACATATGCCAAAATTCATGTTGATGCAGGAGTATGCACCCGTAGAGGAGGAGCAGCCGTTGCTGTGTGCAGGGATAGCCAGGGCTTTTCTTGGGTAGCTCGGCACTTGTCATTCTAGGAATTTGGGATCCAGCCACACTCGAGGCGATGGCATGTCGTGAGGGCATTGCATTGGGAGAAGATCTCAATATTCAACGCTTTGTGTTGTCGTCTGATTGCAAGCAGGTGATTGGAGACATTGACAAATGTAAGATAATAAGTTTTGGAGAACCGGCGCAACCCTCTAGGGGTGGCTTATCTCATTATATATAATGATTGTGTTACAATACGTACATAAGTACAGAAGCTATACATAGTCTAACACCCTCCCTCAATCTTAGCCGCTTTCTAAAGAACTGAGAAGGGTAAGATTGCGCCTACAAGCCTCAAACTGTGGCAGCGGTAAAGGCTTAGTGAAGATGTCTGCAAGTTGATCCTTAGATGAGATAAACTTGATCTGGAGTTGCTTCTGCGATACACGTTCCCGTACAAAGTGATAGTCAACTTCAATGTGTTTCATTCGGGCATGAAATACTGGATTTGCAGAAAGGTATGTAGCACCGATGTTATCACACCAAAGAATAGGAGGCTGTGGTTGAGACAAACCCAACTCCTGAAGCAAAGACTGCACCCAAATAATCTCTGCAGTAGCATTAGCCACAGCCTTGTACTCAGCTTCAGTACTGCTACGTGACACAGTAGCCTGTTTCCGAGCACTCAGGCGATCAAATTAGGGCCAAAGAATACTGCATAACCCCCCGTGGATCGCCTGTCATCTGGGCTACCAGCCCAATCTGCATCAGAGAAGGCCGAAAGGACCCGACAGGAAGTCGGCCGAATATGCATACCAAATGTCAGGGTGAACTGAACATAACGAAGAATGCGTTTAACAGCAGCCCAATGAGTATCTCTGGGAGCCTGAAGATACTGACAAACCCTGTTAACAGCATAAGAGATATCTGGTCTCGTGATCGTCAAGTACTGAAGTCCACCAACAATGCTCCTGTACTCTGTGGCGTCCGCAGGAGACAAAAGCTCACCATCAACAGCTGTTATCTTGTCGGTAGACGACATGGGTGTGGTGGTCGGTTTGCACTTCAGCATGCCAGCTCTTTGTAACAACTCCAAGGAGTACTTCTTCTGCATAAGGACAAGACTAGTAGCACGAGAAGTGACCTCAACTCCAAGAAAGTAGTGAAGCTTCCCAAGATCTTTGACCGCAAAATCAGCACCAAGAGAGCAGACAAGAGCATTAGCAGCATACTGAGAAGAGCTGACAAGGATAATATCATCGGCATATACCAAAAGATACATAGTGACTTCTGGCTTCTGTAGAAGAAATAATGAAGTGTCAGCAGTGGACGGCACAAACCCATGAGCACGAAGGGCAGAGGCAAGGCGGGCATGCCAGGCACGAGGAGCTTGCTTCAAACCATATAGTGCTTTGGAAAGACGACAGATATAGTCAGGACGATCAGGATCAGAGAAACCAGGTGGTTGTTTCATATAAACCTCTTCCTCCAAAAATCCATGTAGAAAAGCATTCTGCACATCAAGTTGACGAAGTGACCAACCACGAGAAACAGCAATGGAGAGAAGAAGCCGAATAGTGGTAGGCTTGATGACAGGACTGAAGGTGTCCTCATAGTCAAGACCATGACGCTGCCGAAAACCGCGAGCAACAAGTCGCGCTTTGTAACGCTCAATAGATCCATCCGAATGTTTCTTCACTTTGAATACCCATTTTGAGTCAATAACATTTACCCGTGGTGGTGGAGGAACGAGAGTCCATGTCTTGTTACGAAGAAGAGCATGAAACTCCTGCTCCATAGCCTCTCGCCAATGTGGAATGCGCAGGGCAGCCTGATATGAGCGAGGCTCAGAAGATGGATCCGCAACAGCAGCAGCCAAACAAGCAGCCAACCAAGCAACCGTACCATCCTTACGTTCCTTAGGTTTGAAAATGCCACTGCGACTGCGTGTATGTGGTCGGGACACAGGAACCACCGAGGTCGACGAAGCAGCCTGCAACGGGCTGGAGGACGGCGACGTTAACGAGTCAGCCGGTGACGAGGAGCCAGTCACAGTAGCCTCGGACTCGGTCGACGAAGAAGGCCGGCCCACCGGCGAAACCGGCAGAGCAGACGAAGCAGCTGGCGACTCCGGCATCACAGACCGGGCCGTTGGCGAGCTCGGCATAGTGGGCCGTGGCGCGGCCGGTGTCGCGGGCCGATCCGCGGATGAAGGCGACGTGAGGACCCGAGCCACGGGCGAAGACGGCGTGACGGGCCGAGCCGCAGGCGAAGACGGCATGACGGGCCGAGCCGCGGGCGACTCGGCGGCCGCTGGCGAAAAAGGCCGAGCCGCTGGAAACTCGGCGATCGCTGGCGTAGCGGACCGAGCAGTGGAGATGCTCGGCGCGACGGGCTCGTCGGGTGACCATGCATGGGCACGCGAATCGACGCCATGCAACATAGGGCGATCGACGTGCCCAGCAGAAGACGACGATGATGATGGTGAATCCTCCAACAGCTCCAAACGAGCTCCACGTCCGGTTCCTGCACCATGGTTAGGTAACAGCAAAGGAGAGTATGCAACATCATCAAATTGGTCAGAAGCAACAAAGGATGAATGCAGGGATGGTGGTTCGACAGTAGACACAGGAAGGTTGGCAAAGGGAAAAACATGCTCATCAAACACGACGTCCCGAGATATATAGACACGATTAGTGGGAACATGAAGACATTTGTAACCTTTATGAAGAGAGCTATAGCCAAGAAAAACACACTTCTTAGAACAAAACTCAAGCTTGCGCTTGTTATATGGACGAAGATGCGGCCAGCAAGCACACCCAAATACCTTGAGAAAGGTATAATCAGGTTGTTCATTAAGGAGAACCTCAATGGGAGTCTTCATGTTTAAAACACGAGTAGGAGTACGGTTGATGAGAAAGCATGCAGTGGTGAAAGCATCACTCCAAAACCGAAATGGAACAGATGCATGGGCCAAAAGAGTAAGACCAGCTTCAACAATATGACGATGCTTACGTTCAACTGAACCATTCTGCTGATGTGTATGTGGACATGCTAAACGATGAGCTATCCCAAGAGACTGAAAGAAAGAGTTGAGGTTGCGATACTCACCCCCCCAATCCGACTGGACATGAACAATTTTGTGCTTGAGAAGACGTTCAACATGTTTTTGAAACTGAACAAAAATATCAAACACATCAGATTTGCGTTTAATAAGGTAAAGCCAGGTAAAGCGACTATAAGCATCAACGAAACTGATATAGTAATTATGACCACTGACAGAAGTCTGAGCAGGACCCCATACATCTGAAAACACAAGTTCTAAAGGATGTTTCACCTCACGACTGGACTCCGAAAAAGGAAGTTGATGACTCTTCCCCTGCTGACAAGCATCACACACTGCTACATCTTTATTACTAGACAAACTAGGAAGCTCATGACGACGCAAAATATGACGGACAATAGGTGTGGCCGGGTGACCAAGACGAGCATGCCACTGTGACGGAGAGACCCGAACTCCACTGAAAACGCGAGCGACGCCAGGATGCTCCAGACGGTAGAGGCCCTGGCACAACCGCCCACTAAGAAGAATGTCCCTCGTGCCCCGGTCCTTAATAAAAAGATCAAAAGGGTGAAATTCACAAAGCACATTATTATCACGTGTGAGTTTAGGAACTGAAAGAAGATTACGGGTCACAGATGGAACTCGAAGAATATTGCGAAGCTGAAGATTCCTATTGGCATGTCTAGTGAGAAGAGATGCTTGACCAATATGAGAGATGTGCATACCTGCTCCATTGGCGGTGTGGATCTTGTCGGAGCCATGATAGGGTTCACGAGTGTGAAGCTTCCCCATCTCGCTGGTCAGATGCTCTGTCGCCCCAGAGTCCATGTACCAGTGTGGATCGATGGAGTAGGACTGAGTGTGTCCCTGTTGCTTCTGCGGCGCGGGACGATCAGCCATGGCGACCTGACGGGCATTGTTGCGTGTATCTTTGCCGTCATTGCCAAGACCAAGGAAGCTTCGCTGGAAGCGCTTATGACACTTGGAGGCCTAGTGCCCATCGCGGCCACAAAGTTGACACACACGTGGACCGTCAGCCCCCGGTAAGGTCGCAGTAGGTGGGGTGGCCGAGGCGGGCGACAGTGGCAGCCCCAAGGGAGACCGGGGTGATGAAGAAGAGCGGCCACCCTTGGTGGCGGCGTTGGCCGAGAGGGAGCCAGTGCCCCTGGTGCGGCGAGTCTCGACCCGTTGCTCAGTGAGAAGGAGCCGAGAGAAAACCTCGTGTGCCAGCATGGGTGTCGAGTTGCCCCGCTCGTTGATGATCTCGACTAAGGCATCATACTCCTCATCAAGACCATTGACAATAAACGAGTTGAACTCGGAGTCGGTGAGGGGCTGTCCAATGGAAGCCAATGTGTCGGCGAGGCCCTTGACCTTGTTGTAGAACTCAGTGGCAGTGGAGTCAAGCTTCTGACACTCTCCAAGCTGACGACAGAGTGCAGAGACACGAGCCTGGGACTGCGCTGCAAAGGTGCGCTCAAGGATGATCCAGGCCTCATGAGACGTCTTTGCGAAGACAACAAGGCCGGCAACGGCCGGCGAGAGCGACCCCTGGATGGAGGAGAGGTTCGCCTGGTCCTGCCCCGTCCAGACGCGATGGGCCGGATTGTAGACCGGACCGTGCACGCTGTCTACCAGCGCGGGTGGGCAGGGAAGCGATCCGTCGACGTAGCCTAGCAGGTAGTGACTCCCCAAGAGCGGGAGAACCTGCGCACGCCAGAAGATGTAGTTGTCGGCGGAGAGCTTGATGGTGATGAGATGACCGAAGTGAAACGGCGGCGGCGAAGACGATCCCATCGAGGAGGCTGCCTGGGGTGCAAACACCATGGAGGCAGCCAGAGGCACCGAAGCCGATGCGGGAGGAGGCGGGACCGCAGCCAGGGCGGGCGCCGCAAAGCTCGCGGCCGGTTCGGACGCCGCAAGGCCCGTGGCCGGGGCAGACGCCGCCAACCCCGCCAGCGGGGCGGTGTGATCCGCTTGCGGCAGGAGCGGCGGGACGACGCCTGCGGAGTCCGCAGTGGACGGCGGCGCCGCGGTGTGGACTACGAGGTCACGCCCAAGCGAGGGCGCCGGCGGCGTGGAGAAGACGGAGCCGATGCTCCTTGTCCCGATCGGAGCCGGAACGGAGACGGCATCGAGCGGGAGGTTGAGCAGAGCCGCACGAGAGGCCGGGAGGAAGCCTGCAGCAGTGGAACCGGTGGTGGCGGCGCTCGTCATGGCGGCGGCGCGATCGGTGGCGCGGCGGCTGCGGTGAAGGCGGCGGCGGCTGCGGCGGCGGTGCGGGTTTTAGGGTTTAGAAGCGGAAGCGATCGTAACCTAGCGTGATACCATATAAGATAATAAGTTTTGGGGAACCAGCGTAACCCTCTAGGGGTGGCTTATCTCATTATATATAATGGTTGTGTTACAATACGTACATAAGTACAGAAGCTATACATAGTCTAACAACAAAGGAAGCCAAGGACCATACAGAGCCATCATCACGGAAATTATCTCTAGATCGTCACCACTCTCTTGTACCTTCACTTTTGAAGTCGTCGATGTAATTTCGAAGCTCATAAGTTAGCTAAGTTTGCTTTGTCTTTAGCTCAGGGGCGTCATGTGTGGCTTGGCCAGCCGCATGACCATACTTGTATCCCACTATATGTGGAGTTTGAATAAAGTGGCTTTACCCCCTCAAAAAAAACTGGCTAAAAATAGGATTAGATGTCCATACACAAATCCTATTGTTGGACCGTCATTCAAACCAGTTGTAGGTATCCCATGCTACCGTCTCCCATCAATTGCATCCATAAGCCAGATGATCCTTGGCTTTCGGACGGCTGAGTAACGACCATGTACGGATCCAGCCAATAGCTTTGAACAATAACAACAACAACAACAACAAAGGATGACCACTTGGAGAGATTTCCATGAATGCCTAATGGATTGTGGGCTCGAAGACTTAGGCTATACCGGGGACCTTTTCACTTGGAGGAGAGGCAAAATACGTGAGCGTCTTGATCGTGCGGTCTGTAATTTAGCGTGGGCAAATAAATTTCCACGAGCGGCAGTGATCAACGAAGAACATGTTCACTCTGACCACCACCCAATTGTACTGGGCATGGATTATTTGGATAAAAAGATCTTTAAACGACGGGGCGTGTTAAACAATTTGAGGCGAGGTGGTTGAAGGAAGGGACGATCACTGAAATTGTTAAGGCATCCTAGGAGAAAGCCAAGCTTGCAGGTATTGGACCTTCAATTGTAGTAATAGTTGGCCATTCCAATACATGGGATTGCTGAACCACCAATGTTGTTGTTCAACTTATTCACACAATTCAACCGCAAAAAAAAACTTATTCACACAATTAATGTTTGGGTACTAATACTGTTTACTATTTTTGTTAGGGATCCTATACATCCCATCGCATCACCTAATGTCGAGGAAGCTCGAAAGGGGAAGAGGCAACACACAGAAAGACAAAGCAGGAAGGGTAAGTGTCTTCCGCGGCACATTGAAGAAGGCAAAGTATAACGCGGTGGCATATGGAGTTGGACTTGTCAAAGGAAAGTGAAAATTAAGTGTCTATATCGGTGATAACTTGGGCAATTGTTTTTACACCAATAATACTCTGTTACACTACATGGGAATAATATTACTAGAATATTTGTTTTGCGAATCAATGAGCTTTATTAATTTAAGTAACCGGGATTACAATCTCACTCAAGAGTGTCAGAGAGGAAAGGAAGGAATACAATTTAGCCAGAAACATATCCTTCTTGACTCACCGTCCTGTTTCCTACAAGCAAAAGTTGTTCTTGAGAAATCAGCAGATTTCAACAAGTTTATAACCTGCTGGGCATCGCTCTCAGACTGGGACCGTTGAATTCCTCTTTCTGATGCTAATTAGACCCCATCCCTAACGGCAAGACCTTCCATCTCCATCGGTCCAGCAGCAAATTCATGCAAACGAGCTTGGGCCCTTATCAATGTACCAGACTTATCGCTTAGCACTAGGCCAGTGCACGCAGTACCTGAATGATCACAATCTGAAGCATCCACATTGATTTCCAAGAATGATTCCTCCGTGGTTTCCACTTGGGTTTGGCTGTCAGTTGGTAATGCACCTTCTTCTTGGATGCCTGGGCGAGGTCCAACGCATTGCATCGTTTGTGCAAACTCTGTGAAAAAATGTAAGGGCGTCCGGGAGTAAGGTTGCAACAGATTCCCGTAAAAAAACAAGGTTGCATCAGATTGATGGAAGAAAAGGCGGCGGCCATGGCAGCCATGCTCCCGGAGGAGCTCCTCCTTGAGATCCTCGTCCGCATCAAGGATGTGGACGTTCTATTCCGCTGTGCCATGGCATGCAAGCAGTGGCGTCATCTCATCACCGATCTCTCCTTTCTCCGGCGCCGCTGGCCAGAGTGTTAGAAGGGAGAGAGGGATTTGGTGGAATAGTTTGTTCGATTGTGTTGCTTGAGCCTCGTGGGAATATATATAAGAGTACAATGATCAACTTGGAGTACAAGACAAGCCATCGAACTTGGAGTACAAATTCTAGTCTATCTCGTCTTTCCTAATAATTAATATACTCAACACAGAGGACGCGTGCTGCACGTCCTCCTCCTTCGTCGGTTTCTTCACCATCGAACATCCCTCTGGAGAATGGAACGAAGGACCGTTTCCCACCCAGGAGCCATGCTTTCTCCCCGTGCCGCGATCGATGCTGGCCCCGGCCGCCGCGCCCTCAGCTCATTCGTGACCGATGCCCAGGCCGGTCTCTTCAAACACGTGTTGCCCCTCGTGTCACGCCGCAGACTCCTTGTCTTGCGTCTTGAAGCGCCCGGCGCCCATGGCTACCTGAACCACCAGACCACCCTCCAATTGGTGGTACGCAACCCGTGTCCTCGCCGATGCTGCCAAGCAACTCTTTGTGTTTCTTCAAAGTACTCCCTCTGTTCGAAATTACTTGTCGCAGAAATGGATGTATCTAGACATATTTTAATTCTAGATACATCCATTTCCGAGACAAGTAATTCCGAACGGAGGGAGTAGTAGTCATCGGCTTATTGACCATAAGTATAATCTCTACGTGTTCTCATCCGACAAATCAAGCTGGATCATGCATAACAACTGCTTCCATATTATTACTTTACAATTGTACCACTACGGGATTTTTAGAGGTGCCATTGTGTGCAATGGCATGATAAATTGGGCATTTCATTATCCTGGAGAATGGACAAGGTCGTGGATTGGCCTGGCTGGTGAGCGGATTGGATGGGGTTGGCTGAGGCGGGCGGATACGGTGCAGGGAAGGGGGGATCCTCGCTGTAGATTAATGGCAGGGGCCGGTCGAGCAGAGATGGCGTGCGGCGAGCCTTAGGCAGGAGGCGTGCTTCACTCGGACGACTGTACGGGCGAGAGATGTTGGTCTGGATAGAAGCTCTGCGGACCATTCCCGTCGTGCGCCCTTGCGCGTGTGTGTGTTATAGTCAACGGGAGTAAAGTCTGAAATAAACCTTGACTTTGTAGAGGCTGGCGTAAATGAACCCTCACCTCTAAATCCCTGAAGTTGATACCCTGACCTCTCAAATCCCGGTCTATTCTAACCCTAGGCATGTTTGGCTCACTGGGGAAAGAAACAATCCCAGCTGAGTTCATCCGCTACGCTCACTGACGGTATGGGTCCACAAGTCACTTTAATATATCTCCTTTTATCTTCTTCTTCCTCTATCCTCTCCTCTCCCGATCCCCTCTCCCCTTCACTGTGAGTCCCTCATTCTTCTTCTACTAGGTTGGCCGAGCCACACACGGGTTGGCCCCGACAGCCGAGATGACCCCGTCCGGGCCGACGACTGGAGGTGGCGGCTGCTGGAGACCTTCGGACTCGTGGCCAGACGCGGTGGTGGCGGCGGGCAGCTGGGTCTTGGCGGAGCGTGACACTAGCCATCAGTCCCCTCGCACGACGCGCGATGAGGATGATGCTGCGACGGCAAGCGCACGCGGGCGAGCCGTGGGCGGCGATAGCCGGCCTATCACACTGCACGCGCATCTCATGACGCAGTGGAGCCTTGGCGTGGCAGCGAGGACTCACACAGCTCGGACATGGAGCTGGCCATCTAGCAGTGGGTCGTGGTGTTGGCGTCCAATCGGTGACCGCTGAGAGCCTGAGAGCGGCGACGCGCATGCAAGCGTGGAAACGGCCGGGGGCGCGCAGCTGCGAGTAACTGCATAAAGCAGGTGGCGTCAGGCACGAAACCAAAGCACGGCTCCGTGGCTTCAAACGGTGGTGCGGGCAGCGGCAACGCAGCGGCCGACGGTGGGACGGTCCCATGGATGCGTACGTGCATACGTGTGCACAGACGGACGTGAGTGCAGCCTACCGGACGGCTTGGTGAGAAGAATCCCCAGGCATCGATGGTCATGTCGCTGACCACGGTCTTCATCGGTCCGGGCTTATCCAGGTGCACCACACTGTTGAGCAGCTCGTCAGCTCCGCCGTCGGTCGCCGCTACACATGGTTGGGCAGTGAAGTTGTGAACAGATGCATATGGCAGGTGGCACTACGTAGTAAGTCAGCATAGAAACTAATCCCGCTTGGGATTGTACCTTTCCTGTTACACCAAACAAATTTTTAGTCATGCAGGATCGGGATCGACAGGGATTCGTAAATACGGGGTACCAAATTCAGGGATTCAAAGGTTAGGAACTATTTACGTCGGTCTCTACAACCTCAAGGTTTATTCCAGACTTCACTCTAGTCAACGGCCCTGGTCGGGTACAAGGTATTCATCGTCATGCCCCTGATTCTTTTTGTTCGTCTACATCCTCTGTACGTGGATGTTTGTTCTGCTCCCGATTTTATCATATTATCTTCATTATGGTTTTTTTTTTGGCTGTGCACGGTTTATTCGCAGGCCTGAGTTTTGGGGGCAGGCTCATATTTAAAGGGTCATCTGAAAAAATATTCCACGAATTTTCTCCTCCAGTCTTCTGCTCCCGATGTAAGTGGAGTTGGGTGTCGCCGTGTTTTATAGTTCAGGCAAATATTTTTTCTGTATGTTTGTTGATCTTCAGGTTTCATGTCTGATGGATGAGCATTGTAATGTCGAGGAACCCGTGCCGCCAGTCTACATCACCAGCAAAAAAAGACTAACGCTAGCTATCAACTCTGATGGATGAGCGTTGTAATGTCGAGGGAACCTGTTGGGTTTAGTCCCACATCGGTGTCCCCTTATAATAGGCTAGTCTTTTAGGGGGAGAGGGCCTCTCATAATTCGGTGTTGCTCTCCGATTGGGCCTGGTTGATGCATGTGGGTCAAAAACGCAGGTAGCGGACCCGGGATTTCGTAACAATTGCTATTAGAGCCCAGGTGCCTGGAATAAATCTCAGTGGTCTCATGGGTGGTTGATCATGGTTAGTGGGCTGGAAACACTGGTGTTAGCTGGAGACATAACATGATTTATAAGGGTGGGAGTGTCCCCTCTTATGGGCTAGTCGTTTTGGGGGAGAGGGCCCAAGGCCTCTCATAAGTCGGTGTTGCTCTCCTACTGGGCCTGGTTGACGCATGTGGGTCCGAAACGCAGGTAGCGGACCCAGGATTTCTAATCACCACTACTAGGGAAAAGCTTATAGACAGACGCTTACTAGTAGCGCGCTACATTGCCCCGCGCTACTACTACTTACTAGTAGCGCGTGGCAAAAAAACACGCTACTAGTAAATATTTCGAGTCGTTCTCCGCGAACAGACCATAGTAGTTGCGCGGGTTATAAAACCTGCGCTACTATTATGTGGATAGATGTAGCGTACGCGAGGTGCCCACGCTACTAGTACACCCCACCCCACCCCACCAACCGTCGCACTCCATCATCCACCCGCGCCCATTTATCTAAAAAACACCCAACACCCAACCCCCGATCCAGATCCCCTCCACCGCAGGCCTCCTTCCACCTCCTATCCTCTCCCAATCCACGAGCGTGTGCGTCCCCCACCGACCGCTGCAGCCGGCCGGCCAGGCCGCCGCGGCGCCGCCCTCCCCTCCCCCCATTCCCTGCCCCCAAGTCTGCTGCTAACCTCTAGGCCTCCGCGCAACCGCGTCGTCTAGGACATCTCTCCTCCCGCTGCTATGGAGGAGGGCGAGCTGGTTTCGGCACCGGCGTCAGCTCCGCCTTCTTTGCCTCGCTCGAGCG
>NC_041385.1:851891566-851903838 GCF_002162155.2 Triticum dicoccoides | reverse complement strand
CCCGCCGATGCCTGCAAGGAGGAGACGGTGACTCACCCACGCAACTCAAATATGAAGTTTAACCCTTTTATCTGTATTCTTGCATGTAAAGAAAGCTAGTAGAATACTCTCATTATTCTCTATTTTCTGAACTTTTAAGTTAGAAGTCTAGGTTGTCAGTGATTCTGTTCCAAATAAAAATGGAATTTGTTGATCTAAAGATGGATTGGACTAATGGTTACATCACCAGAGCACCAGATAGTATGCAATTATACTTTGATTTGGATTTTTTTTATTATGTTCAACATTGGGCCTTCCCAAGCAATTCCCAGATATTAAGTGTACTAGAGTGCACTGGGTTAAGATGCGTTAACTTAAGTCAAACAGTTCTAAGAGCTGCCAATAATTTCTGAACTTTTGAGTTGGTCTAGGTAGTTTGGGATTCTGTTTCGACAAAAAGGAATTTATTCATCTAAAGATGGATCAGATTAATAGAGAATAACCAAGCCACCAGATAAGATGAAATCATACTGTGATTTAGATTTTATGTTTTACTGGGCCTCCCCAAGCAAATCCCAAGTATTTAGCGTACTACTATTGTAGAGTACACTGGGTTAAGATGCCTGAATTTAAATAAAACTCTAAAACAATTCTAAGAGCTAATGTGTAATCAGAACTATATTTGTATTAGTTCAAGAGATTTGATATGCGTAACCGTTGTTGCATCACATATTATTATTAGTTGTCTCTTACTTGCTAAATGGTTCAGGTAAAGTATGGGATGTTGTTCAGGTATCTGGCAAGAACGTGATGCAAACATCATCAGTTGTCACAACTTCAGTTGTAACGCACAGGTATTGTACATACACTGTATTGCATCCATACTTTCAAAAGTTCAAATGTTTTTCGTCTAGCAAGAACTAGTCATAACCAAAATCCTTTGCGCGCCGCCGGTTGATTGGATCGTTGATATTGTCCTCTCCTTTTTGCAGGTACGGTGGCCAAGCAGGAGAGATAACACAAGACTACCTCCATGCCACCGTCGCGCAGACGATCGTCCAGGTGATTGTGACGCCGGAGATCGCCGAGGTGGAGGACCTCAACGCGAACGCCGCCGTCCGGGAGGAGGGAGGGCTCGGGTCCACCGGAGTTTCAACTCTAAGGCTTGGTAGATACATCTAGAGAAGTGGTCTTGTTATTTGCGTCTGATGTTAAATGGGATTTCGTGATCTCTTTGAGTTGAGATGTTCAATATTGCATCCATGAACACTGCAAGTGCTAAGATGGTTATGTGACCTTTGCACTAGACGTGTCTTGATTTCCATTCACGAATATTGCATCTAATTTTTTTTTGATTTAAAATAAGTTAGCAGTAGCGTTGGGGCAAAATGGTGCGCTACTAGTACTTAGATATTAGTAGTGCAGGTACATAATAGTAGTATCGTGGGTTGCATGCGCTACTACTAACTTTTTAGCTGTAGCACGGGCTAAAAAACGCGCTACTGCTAAAAAATAGTTGTAGCGTCTTAGCAGTAGCGCGGGAACCCACGCTACTGGTATGTAAAAAACCTACGCTAATGCTAGCGTTTTTCCTAGTAGTGCACACCCCTAAACACGACGTCGTTACGTTACAGCTTCGACGCCAATCCTTCTTTGCATCTCCAAGAAATTCTCTCGATCCAAAGCCTTGGTCAGGATGTCCGCAAGCTGGTCATTGGTGCAAATGTGGTTGACCTTCATCCGTCTTCCACGCAATTCCTCATGAAATGCCATATCATATCAATGTGCCTGCTCCTATCATGCCGCACTGGGTCTTCGTATATAAATGTTGTAGACTTGTTGTTGTCAACGTTGAGCACCACTTGTTTCGGATCTCGATCCATGAGATCACCGTGTAGCCTCCCTAGCCACACAACTTGACATGCCACAGCGGCGGCTGTAATATACTCTATTGCATCAATTGCGGGTACTTTACTCTTCTTGCTCAGCTCAAGACGAGGTTGCATTAAAGCGTCAATTTGATTGCAATATTTCATGCCATGGTTTTCAAGTATCGTCCTTGCGTATGCCTTCTGGCATAGTATGATCCCTTCTATCTTTTGATGTACCTCTTTCTCGAGGTAGTAGCTCAAAAGACCTACACCATCCATCTTGAAAAGCTCTTTCATCCGTAGCTTGAACTTTGTAATCACCTCTTCATCTACTCTGGTAATTAATAAGTCTTCGAAGTAGATGCCAACCAGTAGACGATCCCTCCCTTCACTTTGCTTGTACATTGCATGCTCTAGTGAGGCTTTCTCAAAACCAAGAGAAATCAACGTTTGATCAAGTTTGATACTCCATGCCCGAGGGCCTTGCTGTAGCCCATACAAGACTTTGTGTAACTTGAGTACCTTGTGCTCTTCTCCCTCTTTGATGAATCCCAGTGGCTGGTTCACATAAACCTCTCCTTCTAACTCTCCGTTCAAAAATGCGGATTTTACATCCATGTGATGTATCTTCCATGATTCCTGAGCTGCGAGAGCGATGAGTAATCTCAACGATTCAATCCTTGCAACGGAAATTAACACTTCTTCGAAGTTCACACATTCATATTGCACGTACTCTTTGGCTACTAGCCTTGCCTCCGTCTTCACACATCCTTCAGCATCTTTCTTGATCTCAAATTCACACTTGAGCTCTATGGGTTTATGGTTGTTGGGAAGATCAACGAGCTCACATGCATTGTTATCGTAGAACGCCCCCAACTCTTCTTCCATAGCCCGATGCCAACACTCCATCGTATTTGCGTCCTCAAAACTTGCTGGTTCCTCGGCGCTTACTAGACACCGTCATCCAATGCCTTTCACTTTTGCCGGGTCAATCATCCGAATAATTTCTCCGAATATGGATGTAACACTGTTTGTAGTTGTATGGGGGTAGGTGGTGGTGCCTTCTCCTCCATTGCTGTCGCTTTTCGATCCACCTTGCTTTTCTTTTGACAGGACGATCCATTGTGCCTTTGTGAGCATCACAATCTCATCGTTCCTCCAATCTCCAAGACGGTACCGCATCCGCTCATCGTGAGCTTTGTAGTGTCCGACGAGATCATCGATGGACAGGGTCGCGAGATCGACGCACTACCCGATCGCCATGACAATCTGCAGGTACCAGGGAGGGGCTACATGCAAGAACCACCGGGCAACCGAGGCCTCCATGTGGTTTTCTCCAAGCGCGCGAGTCCGATTAACAAGAGTAACTATCTGTGAAGCAAAGGCATCCACAGACTCATCGTCGCCCATGACCAAAGTCTCATAGTTCCTTAGAAGAGTTTGGAGATTGACTTGATTGACGCAGGTGTATCCTTCGAACAGGAGCTTCAGCGTATCCCACACCTCCTTCGCCGTCGCTTTGGCGATCAGGTGCTGGAGGACATCCATCGGCATCACCGAATAAATCGCCGACGCCGCGTGCCGATCCTTCTAGTGCTCGGCTCCCTCCTTCTTGTACGCGTCACCTCCTAGATCCACCGCGTCCCATAGCTCGTTGGCACGAAGATCACACTCCATCAGGGCCTGCCAGACCCCGAAGTTCTCGTGATCAAATCGTGGGTATGATGAACCGGGCACGGCAAGTACTTAGCCGCTCTGGACGCCGCCATGATCTCCTTGGCTGCTTCCTTCGACATGATCCTTCAGTTCCTTCCGAAAATCACATCGGAGCACCAAAGCTCTAATACCGATTGTTGGCCCAGTTCCCTGACGTCAAGTACTTTTCGACGATGATGCCACCGACAAAGAACAACGAAGAAGCGAAGCGACGCTGCCTGTCTTGCTTTCTGCCCCAAGGCGGCTCGATCTTTCCTGATCGATTATTATGTACGCAAGGTTGAACTGTATGTCGGCGAGATGCGTACGTACAGAACCTAGCTAACCAACTCGATCGTTGACCCTTTGGGTGCACGCAGCAGCCGATTACTTTGGCTGGAACACGCACGCATGCACAGCACAAGGATCGATTGATCGCTACATAACGTTCCTGGTGATTTTCTTTATTGCTGGTTAGAGGAGACGTTTCCGTCGACGACGAGGCGCCTACAGTGACTTCGTAAATCTCAAAATGATATGCTGTATATGAGTGTTTGTGTCTGTAATGATGTTAAAAAAAACTAGTACTAGTCCTATTCGGTAATTACTTGGAGGCCTACACGGACACACACACATACACGTGAACCTGTACTGAACCGGACAGGACACGGTGCACTTCGTGTTTAACTCCAACAGAACCACTGTTTTTGCCTAGATTAAGAAACGAAAGGAGACCTTTCGCTGGCCAGTTTACCCCTACGTACATACGTTGGATTGTTGATCTCTTGCAACCTCAAAACTTCTACGTTTCCAAACCTAATTAGCCGGCACCTAATCTAACTAGCCAGAACCTGGTAGTAACTCTCCTCACGTGACTAGCTAGCTTAGGACCCAAAATTTCACATGAACTAGACCAGTATTTCTACATAGCTCAAGATTACTCTAATAATAACTTACGTACGTTGGATTGTTGATCTCTTGCAACCCCAAAACTCCTACGTTTCCAAACCTAATTAGTCGGCACCTGACCCAGCCGTCCGCGCGGTCGCACCTACCCCACAAAGCTGCGGCAGATCGATGGAAGAAGAGACGGCGGCCATAGCAGTCTCGCTCCCGGACGACCTCCTCCTCGAGATCCTCGTCCGCATCAAGGACGCGGAAGTTCTCTTCCGCTGTGCCACGGCGTGCAAGCAATGGCGCCGTCTCGTCACCAATCTCTCCTTTCTCCGGCGCCGGTGGCCAGAAGATATGTGCCGGTCGTCCTCCTTTGTCGGCTTCCTCACCAGGGAACCTCTCTATGTACAAGGGTACTCAGGACCTTCTTCCGTCCGGGAGATGTGCTTTGTCCCGGGGCCGCGATCGTCTCTGGGCCCTTGTCGCCGCTCGCTGAGCTCTTTCATGAGCCCCGCCCATGCCGGCCTCTTGAAGCATGCGGTGCCGCTAGTCTCGCGCCGTGGCCTCGTGCTCATGCGCCTCAACCACCACAATACCTCTCGCTACACAAATCTGACCATCCTCCGACTGGCCGTATGGAACCTGATCGCCGGTACATGCGACAAGCTCCCGCGTGTATGGAACCTGATCAACGATGGTTGGAACGGTTATGCCATCCTAAGCGGTGTGGATTGTCTCCCCAACAACTAATGATTTGGGAACAACAAGACAGCCAACAAAATATGGGCGTTACTTCAGAATGGCTATGCACTCAAATGATCGAGTTAAAACAACTCAAGATGGAGACTCTAAGAGGTGAGCTACATGTGTTTGGAGAGAAGTGCGGTGCAGTACTCATAACTGACAAGCATGAGAACACGTACACTTTCGACCTTGAGACCAGGAAGATGGAGGAGGTGGTGGCTTGGCCTCACGGGCAAACAATCTTCCCATGGAATGTGATGCCCTTGGAGATTGATTGGCCTGCGATCTTCGTTTCTCGGCTTACCAGCTAGCAATAGCAAGCCACTGCATTATATACCTTTTTTGGGTTTTTTACTTTGTTTTCCAACTGCACTAGGTACGAGGTTGAGTAACCACTAGCGTTCTTATTCCGGCATTTAACTTCTAGGTGTTAACTCTATTCTCTGTATATTCAAGTTGAAGCCAAGGATTGGATTGATGCTGGTCGTAGGAGAGTTCTACAACTTGTCGAGCGACCCTTAGAACCTGATTGATGTAACTTCTCGAGCTAAACCCCTCCCTATTCTTCTCTTGTAATTTGTGACCTTTATTCCTTCTAAGCGCAATGAAAAGCAGTGATCCTGCCTTTTCGTCAAAAAATAAAAGGCAGCCCCGGTAAAGAGGAAGCATGAAGGGTAAGGGTCGTGATGACATATACAGGCAGTTCTGCAGAGGGAGCACGAGTGGATGCAAGTACGTGGTGTGACGATGCACGAAGGAGTGCCGTGGCTGTATGGTAGCAAGGAGGTGTGTCGGAGGCTGTTGCGGTGAATACTGAGAAGTAAATTACCATCCTTGAAACATTTTGAGAGAATACATTTACTCCATTTTGTTCATCCATGAACACGCTGAAAACCATAGGCCCTGTATTAGATGTGTATTTGCTAGCTTCAACTATATATCAACAATTTCATGGGATAATTACCATCCTTGGAACATTTTGTTCACGCATGAACAGGCTGAAAACCATAGGCCCTGTATTTGGTTCGTATTGGCTTCAACTATATATCCACAATTTCAAGAAGTTGCCATTGTACTTTTTTTCTCAAAGGATGAGTTTTCCTATTTCGTATGGTGTACATAATGGCAATCAGGCTTAATTATCTCTCGCAAAATAGGTCGTTTTAACACATAAAGAAGTAACTTCTATCGGATTAGGCAACATCGAGCCAAATTAATACGGAGTTTATACGGTACATCATACTACCTTTTTTTTTGTGGGGAATGATACTACCTAATTTAATGGGTAGTATTAAGACGATCTGAATCTGATGGTTGATATGATTCGACTCAAAGGGTAACCTTGGTAAATTTCTATTAGACGTGTGCTTAGATTTATCATTTCATGTGAATCAAATAATACTTGCGCGGGTAGGCCTCCATCTGCCATGCCGTGTGCAGCTAGATGTCGGCCGCCGCCACTATCCTCCATTTCGTGTGCAGCTAGCCGTCGGCCGACACCAAGTCCTCCGTCGGACCCTTGAGTCTCCTACACCGTCCTCCATGATGTGTGCAGCTAGCTGGCAGACGTCGCAGGTCCTCTGTCGTGCACTGAAGCACCTGCCGACCATCATGATGCAGCCCGCCTTCCACCGCCGATGGATATATCCCCTCCGCCAGCCGCACACCCTTGCCCTTTTGACAGATGTATTTGATTGATTGCTAATGATGTATTGCTCTTCGTGCATAGGCACGTATATATGATGTACGAAGGTGGGCCACAAAACCTTAACTATACAAGGAACTAGGAGGCGTACCCAATACACAATATGCACATAACACATATACTCAACACATTGGGATGAAGCGGCCTTGGGCTTGTCGAGGTTTTGAGGACATCTACCTACTGCCTAGCTAACAGCGGACCTGAAAACTCCTGTTGAAAATTTGTGGCAGTGGGCAGCGCCCAACAGGTATGGAAGCGATTAAGATTTCAAGGAATTGTTGGACTCGATCGATCCTGGCATTGGAACTGGTCACCTTGCTTTTAGAGGAACGGTTGTAAGAGCATCTCCAGCCGCGTCCCCAAGAAGCCCGCACGTGCAGGGGAGGCGGCTATCACTCATGCTCAGGTCGTCGTCCTCGGGCGGCCCGGTGGCCGCGACGACGGCCTTCCTAAAGGAGGCGACCCCGCTTCAGAATAGCGGGCACGGCGAGGAGCGGGAGGGAGAGGTAGGAAGAGGGCGGGAACTTGGGGACAGGGAGCTGCGACTTGGGCGCCAGCCGTTGCAGCCAGTTGCGCTTCCACATCCGGGCCACGTCCACGGGGAGCCAGCCGTTGCAGTTGGCGGCCACCCGGTCGGCGCCGCGGGACACGAGCACTTGGCAGCACCGGACGCCGCCGGAAGACGCGGGATGGGCTCCGATGATGAAGACGAGTCAGTTTTTTGTTTTGTTTTTGTTGGCCTGTTATGCCCGCACATTGCTTTGGGCTGTTATACACATGTCCTTTTTGGCGGGCATTAATAGAAAAGGCACATCGATCCCCTAAAAAAATTGAAAGACACAGTGATTTTGTCCTTTTGTGATTAAATGTGTTGTTTTTCTTGCCTAAAAAAGTGTACTGTTTTCCGTGCTGGGGTGCAGGGTAGAAATGCACGAGTCGGTTCTGCTGTTTTTTTTTCACTTTCACTTTTACTTTTTTGTTTATTTGTGTTAAATTTATGAATTTTTAAAATTTAAATGTTTATAAATTCATTATTTTTAAAAAAAATATGATAATTTTGTTACTAATTTTATTTTTTTTGTTGCTTTTCTCGGTATTCATTGTTTTTATTTCTGTCGGGCTTTATTTATTTCCTTTGTTTTTCTTTATTATGTTCTTTCTCGGTTATCATCGGTCTTCTTTATTTTTTGTTTCTTTCTGGTTTTCCTACTTTAATTTTTGCATTGGTTACCTTTGTTTTTTTGCTTTAAATTGTTTCATTCTTGACTTTCGTATTTTTTTCTTAGTTTTCATTGTCTTCATTTTTTCATAGGATTTGGGTTTTCTTTTTCTTTTTTCTATTTTGGTGGTTTTATCATTTTCTTTGTTTGTTTGTCGATTCTAGTCGGTTTTTTTAGCACATGTCAACTTATTTCAATATACATTCAACATTTTTTGAATGCATCAAGAACATATTTATATACCTGTTTAACATTTTGTATATACATGATTAGCATTTTTCTTTCTTTATTTATTTGTTTCAAGATGATGAATGTTTTTTCAACACATTTAGCAATGTATCATCTAAGTTTCTGATCGCTCGACCTGTATGCTTTTAAAATGTTTGTGCAAATCTTGATCGTGGATTATTTTGTCACAACATCCTATACTTCCATGTCTCGGCATACGTCGGTGTCCACTTGTCATCCGTTCGCGTGTGCGTCTTTTGTCGGGCCGACTTCGTGACACGATCTCGAGACCCGTTTTTCTTTTTGGCGTGCGTTTAATAAGTTGAAGACAAGGAGTTGGTCACTGCTTCCTCAGTTCCATCGTCATTGTCTATCTCCCCCACCTTCACTTGCCTTGGAGTAGAGTTGATGCGGGTAGGAAGGAGGAAGATGACTAAGGGGTACGATCTTTGTCCACACAATGAAAGAGGATGGCAGTCAATTATGAATGTGATGTGACCTTGGATACATCTTTTTTCGTCATTTATGTGAAGCCTTCCTCGGATGACATACATACTTTGAACTCTGGTGCAAATATTTCTGCATAGTCCCGCTGGTCAGGGGTTATTCGTTATTTGACTGCGGTGGAGCCGAGTTTTGCAGAGTGGCCGGGTCCAGCTATCTCATCGTATCCTGATGTACTCCCTGAATTGGCAGGAGGAATGGTTCTACCCTCCTGATGTACTCCCTGAATATCCTCTTCCGCAGGGCCTTGCCGCCTTCTCACTTGCATTTCGACAGAAACGGTATAGTTGGCATCCTAAGACCTAAGCTCCGGAGGGGACCTCGCCCGTAATCATACTAGCTGCACAAGTGGCTTGCCTACATTATCATGGGCTGACCCTTTTTAATGTTATGGCGGTGGCGCTTGCCCAAGGAATTCAGCCGCTACAGCAACACGTCCATCATGTGGGAATTCAACGGTGTCGATGACTCGACTCACGCTCTCCAAGGAGAGTTTCATAATCGTCAGACACTTGCAAAAATGCTAGCATCAATGTTTAAAGGCGAGGAGGCAGATTTCCTGATGCAACCCTGGCACAATGGCTTTTCCCCTCACAAGCAAGCCCATCCAGGGAGTAAATTTTAACAACTAACCCTTTTCGTTGTCGAGCAGGGTATATAACTGCCTGATTAGCCTTTTAATGCGTGCGAGCAGGGTTGGAAACTACTGGGAAGAGTGGACTGCTACGTTGGACTCCCCGTCCTCAACCGGAGATCGAAGACCGTGATTGTGACCTCGGGCTTCATATATTGTGATGGCGTATTTTGCCTCGTGTCTGGTTGGATGCACACAAGAAGAAAATATTATGTGGATGCGCACGGTCTAGCTAATTTTCAGAGAACATAATGGATACAAGTTTTGATAGGCATGTGTAAGAAGGGGGGCAAGGAAGGAGAATGTGAAAATTAAGACATCAAATTACGCATAGGAGACCACTCCAGCTGTTGTCAAACTGCGGTGATGTTTCAGGTCCTTAATCAAATTACATTTGAAAAATTGTGAGAACAAATTAGATAAAATCATACTATTAATTACTCATGTATATATGATGACCCAAGCAAGGTGGCAACCAGAGTATGTCGGAATAGCTTTATTGAGTGCTTATATATCATGGCCCAGAATAGAAGGATATATGAAAAAAAAAAGTGTAGGAAGATAGAAGTAGATCAATAACAAAGTACCTAAAATTACCATACGTGTGAGATGTCAATGAGCCTCAAATGCAAGCAGTACCCTGTCGAGCACATAGGCTGGAGCTAGGAGGCAAACCATGATATATGTGTAGATGTTTCATCTGCACAACGGACCTATATTTGGCTCACTGTTTTGTGATTTTCCTAAAGTAGCTAATTAGTCATCGACTTTATCCATTAAATCCCCATCACGTATGTCAAATTCCTGAACATGGAGACTGTCTGCCTGTAGCTAGCCCCTACAAAATAGCTGGAGAAAAATGCATCTATCAGTGAGAAATAAAAGCATTAACGAGTAGAGTAGCCGAAAAAGGAGTCAGACAGAAAAGGTTACCGTTTAAGAGGCTAGACAGACAAATAAAAGAGATAGAGATAGAGAGATAGAGATAGATAGGTAGACAAGGCGAGTTGCATGGTCATCACGCCCCGCACGCAGTTTCGCAGGCCAAAAAGCTCCTCCCACTGCCACTGGTCGAGCAAGACAAATGAGTGAAGTGAAACGGAAGCGCCGCTCCGGGGCCGCGCGCCGTCCAGCTCCGGGGCCGCGTTACCGCTCCGCCGCGACCCACGCCACGCGGCCACTTGGCACGACATGTGTCCTACCCGGCAGCGTTGCGTGTCCGCGCTTCCGAAGATACCCCTCCCTCCGAGAGCAAAAGGGCAGAGCGGGGCGGCCGCGGTGAGGGCGAACAGAGCCAGAGCCAGAGCGGAGCACCAAGTGACGAACCAGTCCGTGCGGGAGCCACGCTCTGACCAAGTGACCACTTAGTGGCTTCGGTAGCGGCCATGGAGGCCTACTCCAGGAATCTGATGCGCGGCATCGACGGTGGAGACGACGGCGAGCACAAGGAGACGATGGACCTTACCCTCGGCCTGTCGCTCGGTGCCAGGGATCGGTTCGACTTCGACGAGGATAGGAGGAGCGGCAGCGGCGAGGGGCTCCTCGTCGGTCGTGCTGATCCAGGAGGCGGCGCCTCGGCGACCCTGCAGCCGCAGGGGAGTGGTAACAGCATCAAGGAGGAGCCCGCGGCACAAGGTGCGTTTGTCTTCGTGTTCCCATCCAATAATGCTATCTCTACTTCTGTAATTTTTTTTTTTGCATGGATCTCTACTTCTGCATTTGTCTTTCGCTAAATATAAATGTACATGGTATAGTACTGGAGTAGTATATAGAACAGCACGGGGCTCGTGCGTCGCGTGTGCATACATCTCACTGGGGTACATAAATTGTGCCAGTTAGGTCAGGTGTATGTAACGGACATGATTGTTTTTATTTACTGGTATAGGTAGTGGACATGAATTGTTTAAATGTTCTCTTTTAGATGAAGACTGGTTTGAGATATGCAAGTAGTTAAATACACTGAGAGTGCCTCAACTGGTTTGTCGCAGTCACTTTGGTAATTTTGTAAAATACATCAAACTGATGATGTGATTTGTCCAAACGTATAAATATGGTGCCTCCGTTCATATCTGAGTGTATGCCCTGACTGTGAGCGTGGCAGTGGCCCACATGTTAGCAACTGGGAGTGGGTGAGGCGCTGGCTGGCCCATGTGTGATTTTTTTTAATTTTTTTGCATATAACCTCTTGGATTTTAATGGGATAATGCTGCCCGGTTGGGGCTACCGTGAGTGAATAATATAAATGACAAGGTGGGCCGCACCGCGTTTGCTAATCAACTGGCAAGATGCCGCTTGATACCTTAATGAGACAAATTACTTTTTTAAATGATTTACTAGTATTGAAAGAGATTTAGGGAATATGCTAGTGCATTTGGAAACAAATGTACAACATGTTTTTGGAAAAAGTTTCACGTGTACTATAAAATTGTAAACGTGTTTTTGAAAGATGTTTGTCATGCATTTAAAAAATTGACTACGTGCATTAAAAATAGTGCGTAGAATTACCCTTACATTTCTACAAACACCTTTAACATATTTCTAGAATTAACTATTATTACACAATATTTTAATACAAGGCTGTCAATTTTTTTGTAATTATGTACTTTAATAAAATACAATGAAGATACATACCAATTATTTGTGCTTGTGGTCCTGAATGAAGATACACAAGTTTACACAATAATTTTTAATATACGTTAAACTGTTTTAAATCCACGTAAATTTTAGAAAAAAAATCATGTTGACTTCTTCAAACTACATAGTCAGGGCATACGGGACTAGTTGAGGCACTCCCAGCG
>NC_041385.1:851887337-851891028 GCF_002162155.2 Triticum dicoccoides | reverse complement strand
GGGGTACTGTGGGGGTCACGGGGGCAGAAACATTTTCCAGAGCTTCTTTTACTAGTGCATTCATATGTATATTCAGTACTTTATTAACTATTTGTAATTGTTTTGACAAAAAATGCCACCCTTTGTAATGTTGCCCCCATGTTGGTCCATTCTAGATCCGCCACTGTGTGTGAGCATAGGTGCAATGCACATTAGGTAAGTGGAGTTGGGCGTTGCAATTTGCCATTTGCACCAGGCCGCCAGGGCCAGTGAATAAAGTAGTACTCCGTATGAAGTAAGGCTCTCCTGTTCTGGAGTATAGCCAGACCGCTGGATTTTAGGTGCATTTGGCAAGCTAAGGGCCTAATATGATCTCTCATAATCAGTGTTTTCCACTTGGGAATTGTCTTACAACTCGGTTCGCTTGCTTATTTGACAACTTATACTTTCATAATGAAGTTGTCCTGTTCACAACTGTTTGCGTGCCAGTGTCTGCTAGGACATTGTCATGATTTGTGTATTATCTCAGGAAGATGGGAAAGTAAGGATAAAATCAGGGTGTGAGAGCTAGCTACTTGGGGGACAGCCACCAGCCTTAGCCTCACAAGAAATTATTAGCTTGTTAGTTTTTATTAGCAAAGAGGCCAAATCCATGTATTGAAGTGAACCAACCCATATAGGACCATCTTTAAAGAACCAGAAAATTACACACAGGTCCTTGAAGAAATTGATACCACGAGCAAAACTCAATACTGCTTCTAAACCTTCGAAGCAACACTAGACCTGTGGAAATTATTGATGTAGTGGTCGTGAACTTCTTGGCCGGTGCTAGAAGATGTCAGGGAAAACAGATTGTCTCTCCAGAGAAGATGACGAAGATGGATCGGTTCGGGGAGACCTCACCTCACTAGCTCATGACAAAACCAAACTTGGTTGAAGTTTGTTGGTTGAAGAAGGAGCTAGAGGACCAAGACATGAAGCGCTTCAATTGCTGGCTGGTAGAAGAAGGAGCTAGAGGACCAAGACATGAAGCATGCCATCTATTCCACTCGATGACGTCTTCAAAGACCACCTGCAAAACACGCTGGGAGAGCAATGACCAGAACCGGCATCGAGATAGTCTCCAATGAGGTGGACCAGAAGCCGGGGAAATTTTATTCTTATCATGCAAGACGCTGCGACCACCATCATCGTCCTCGTCAAGGAAACAAACCCTAAATTCAACTCGGTAGCGTGTATGTGTGATCTAAGAATGATTATTAGTCGAATGTGATATCGGATTTGGGTGCCTTTCGGCATAGAAATTTGGGCACAAGGATACCACTGTCGGACTATAGAAATGAAGTTGGACACCTATTGAGGTCTATGTCATTGATGAGCAATTTGGGCAACTACCATGATGCTCTCCATGTTGGTGTACCCATGCTACACATGTGTGCTTGCTAACCTACTTTAACATTTGCTCGGACTTGCTATCGGATTTTGGTTCCCAATTCAGCATGTTATTCTTTGACACGTCAAAATAACACCCCAGTTACTCGAATCTGACATGGATTTGGGTGTCGGATACGACAACCAAAATTGGACATCTAAAGAGGTACACAAGATCCATGAACTAATTGGACCCTTTTGGGCAGACTGGGCCCAATTCTTTCCATTTGTTTGTGTCTTGTGAATTGTGATGAACAGGACACTTACATCAACATTTATTTGAATGTGGCACATAACTCCGGTGCTTTATTTCACATGATGTCATTGGACACAACAAATAGCACTCAATTTAAATGAATTTCAGATGTCATATTAGACAACAAAAGTTGGAGACTTGCCGAGGTCCGTCGGTAATGAACAAAGTCGAAGTTGATGCCCATCCTAGTCCTAATGATCGCTATTCTAGCATATCTTGCGATGACATTGTGGTTCCTTACCTAGTGTGACACTTTACTCATCTGTAGAGTAGCATCAATGGTCGTTATTTCGTTGTATCTCATGAATCACATGATACCCATGGATGTGGTGTATGATTTTGCCGACTTACCTGGCATGATATTGTCAAACATGACATATAACACTCAAATTCAAAACGAATCCAGACAATGATATTCATAAACGAAAGCTTGAAATTGAACGAGATCTATCACCAAGGAAATTCGAAAGCTTCTGACCATCTTAGCGTGGATGTTTGTCGTTCTGCTAGTTTCGGCATACCTTCAATGCTGATGTGCTTGATAACTAGAGTATCATTTTACTCGTCTGTCCAAGTAGCATGAATGCTTTCAAATTATTTGTATCTTGCAAAGCACATGATACTTGGTCATGCATTTCTCTGGAGGTGATACACGGTTCCGGTGCCATATTTGGTGGTTAGACATGGCAAATAACACTCAAATCCAATTGAAATTATGGCGTTCATATAAGGAATACAAAAGTTCAAAACCATTGAGGTCTATCACCGAGGAACAAGGCCAAAGTCATTATCCATGCTAGTGCGGATGGTTGCCGTTTCGGCATACCTTGCAACTCCAATGTGCCTGTTTAACTAGTGTGACGTTTTACTTATTTGGCGAAGTATCGGGAATGCTTGCCATATCTATGTATCTTGTGAAGCACATGATGCATGGGCAAACATTTCTCCGGAGGTGGTACATGGTTCCAGTGCCTTATTTTCCATGAAATTGTCGGACATGGCAAATAAAGTCAAAACGAATTCAGGCGGTCCTATTTGGCAACCGAAGTAACCCATAAAGGTCTATCATTGAGGAACAAGTCAGAACACCATCGTCCACCCTAGATGCTCGCCGTTCTAGAAAACCTTGTGATGGTGATATGTTTGTTTACCTTGTATGACATTTAGTTGTTTGACAAAGTAGCATGAAACGCATGCCATTTCTTTATATCTTGCAAAGCACGTGATAGTCGGTCAAACATTTCTCTAGAGGTGGTACATGATTTTAGTGCCTTGTTTGACAAGAAATTGTTGGACATGGGAAATGGCACTCAGGTATGACAAAGATTTGGGTTGCCGCATTTGGCAAGCAAAGTTGGAAACCTGTCGAGGTCTATTATGGAGGTACAAGTCGAACATTGTCAACAATCCTAGCCCCGATGCTTGGCATTTTGGTATACCGTGTATCACATATGTGCTTGTTTACCTACTATAATGTTTTGCTAGTTTGGCAAAGTAGCATTGATGCTTTGCCATTTCATTTTTCTCATGAAGAACATGATACCCATTCAAACATTTATCTGGATGTGGTACATGTCTTCAGCAACTTATTCGACATGATATTTTTAGACACGATGAATAACATCCAAATCCAACACGAAGCACATGATACCTGTTGAAGAACGTAGTAATTTCAAAAAAAATCCTACGTACACGCAAGATAATGGTGATGCATAGCAACGAGAGGGGAGAGTGTGTCCACATATCCTCGTAGACCGAAAGCGGAAGCATTATGACAATGCGGTTGACGTAGTCGTACGTCTTCACGATCCGACCGATCTTACCACCGAACGTACGACACCTCCACGATCAGCACACGTTCAGCTCGGAGACGTCCCTTGTACTCTTGATCCAGTTGAGACCGAGGGAGAGTTTCGTCAGCACGACGGCGTGATGACGGTGATGATGAAGTTACCGGCGCAGGGCTTCGCCTAAGCACTACGACAATATGACCGAGGTGTGCAACTGTGGAGGGGGGTACCGCAC
>NC_041385.1:851850615-851886945 GCF_002162155.2 Triticum dicoccoides | reverse complement strand
GCCCTTGGGGTGCGCCAGGAGAGGAGGAGTCCTCCTCCTAGTAGGAGTAGGACTCCCCTTTCCTACTCCTACTAGGAGGGGGGAAAGGAAGGAGGAGAGGGAGAAGGAAAGGGGGGCGCCCCCCCTCCCTTCCCTAGTCCAATTCTGACCAGAGGGGGAGGGGCGCGCGGCCTGCCCTAGCCGGCCCTCTCTCTCTCCACTAAGGCCCATGTGGCCCATTAGTACTCTCAGGGGGGAGGGGGTGTTCCGGTAACCCTCCGGCACTCCGGTTTTCTCCGAAATCACCCGGAACACTTCCGGTGTCCGAATATAGCCGTCCAATATATCAATCTTTATGTATCGACCATTTCGAGACTCCTCATCATGTCCGTGATCATATCCGGGACTCCTAACTATCTTCGGTATATCAAAACACATAAACTCATAATACCGATCGTCACCAAACTTTAAGCGTGCGGACCCTACGGGTTCGAGAACTATGTAGACATGACCGAGACACGTCTCCAGTCAATAACCAATAACGGAATCTGGATGCTCATATTGGTTCCTACATATTCTATGAAGATCTTTATCGGTCAAACCGCATAACAACATATGTTGTTCCCTTTGTCATCGGTATGTTACTTGCCCGAGATTCGATCGTCGGTATCTCAATACCTAGTTCAATATCGTTACCGGCAAGTCTCTTTACTCCTTTCGTGATACTTCATCCCGCAACTAACTCATTAGTTGCAATGCTTGCAAGTCTTATAGTGATGAGTATTACCGAGAGGGCCCACAGATACCTCTCCGAAACACGGAGTGACAAATCCTAATCTCGATCTATGCCAACCCAACAAACATCTTCGGAGACACCTGTAGAGCACCTTTATAATCACCCTTTTGCGTTGTGACGTTTGGTAGCACACAAAGTGTTCCTCCGGTATTCTGGAGTTGCATAATCTCATAGTCTGAGGAACTTGTATAAGTCATGAAGAAAGCAGTAGCAATGAAACTAACATGATCATAATGCTAAGATAATGGATGGGTCATGTCCATCACATCATTCTCCTAATGATGTGATCCCGTTCATCAAATGACACCACATGTATATGGTTTGGAAACATAACCATCTTTGATTAACGAGCTAGTTAAGTAGAGGCATACCAGGGACTATAGGTTTTGTCTATGTAATCACACATGTACTAAGTTTCCGGTTAATACAATTCTAGCATGAATAATAAACATTTATCATGAATTAAGGAAATAAATAATAACTTTATTATTGCCTCTAGGGCATATTTCCTTCAATACCTAGTCAAACATTTATCCAAACATAGTACATGATTTCGTTGCCTTATACAACATGATTGTTGGACTCCGCAAGTAATATTGAACTCAATTCCGGCACGAATTTCGGCAATCATATTAGGTAAACCCATAGAGGTATGTCACTTAGGAACAAGTCAATTTTCGTCGACCATCCTAGTCCCGATGGTCGCCATTTCGGTGTATCTTAGTGATGCCGATGAGTTGTTTACCTACTCAACATTTACTCTGAAATGATACTTGATACAACAATCAAAGTTAGAAAACCGTAGAGATATAAATCATCCCAGAACAAGTTTGACATTGTTGAGCAGGCTAGCTCTGGTGGTCACTATTTCAGTAGACCTTGTGATGTTCATATGCTCGCTTACTAGTCCAACACTTACTAAGACGTGTTAGAAGATCTTAGTGCCTTATCTAGCATTTGTTGCATACATTAAAAACAGTCTAATATGATACGGGTTCAGAATCTCATACTCAACAAACAAATTTGAACATCGCAGAGGTCTATCATCGAGGAACAAGCTAAATGATGACCGCCTTATGGCCACGATGCTCAACATTACATTGTACACATATGTGCTCAACATGGACTCAGACATAGTATTTCGTTTTCGTGATGGATATGGTATGTGTATTTAAACAAAAAACAACACTAAAATCAAACATGGATTTGGGGGTGCTTTACTTGGAAACCAAAGTTTGGCAAGGATGTCCGATCAACGCCGGAGATGTTTGTTTTATGGTAGTACCGTCATTGTTTGGCGCACCAAGGATGCCATATCAAGCACGTTTTATGTTGTGATGTCTATGTGCTGGCTTAGCTAGTCTAATAGTAGTTTCTTGGAAGCGACAAATAGCATTCAAATCCACACAGATTCGGAGTGTGGACATTGATGTCCGAGCAACAATAAAAATGCCAAGTACACCTTTATTGTGATTATTTGTGCACCAAGGAAGCCATTTCCAGCATAGATTTTGGCAACTCCTTTACCACCACCACCATGTGTCATCAACCAATGACCAAATCACTCACAATTAGTTGCCAGAGTGCAACTGGGCAAAGCAACCCAGCACCTTCTCTGTGACCAAATACCCACAAAACATGCTTCCATATGGTGCATATTTTCCATGTGCAACTCACAAGGATGGTATTTTGATCCAACAATACCACGTTCCTACTTTCATGCTTAGCTCCTTGTGTTACTCCTTGATAAATTATGCTAGTTTAATCATGTAGCTAGTTATCTGGATATCTTTAAGGTACTTGTCTTTATCGTTAGAACTACATACCAAGCCAACCAACATACACCCAACAAATTAACTTGTGGGTTAGATTCATCCTGGCCTTTGGACTAAAACCATGCAGTTACAGTATTTGTCCTATTGAATGTGTCCTAGAACAGGAACTACAAAGACATCAATAATTCAAATTGCTAATTAATCCTTGTTGTAAAATAACTACTAATAGATTTGGACTGTTCTATAGATGCCTTTTGTTCATAGGCGGTTGGTTCTTATTTTATCATATTTGCTTCTATTGATCCATATTGTATTGTTGGTGTTTGATCTTACAAGAACTCCTAACGCTCAAGGGCGGAGCCTGTCATCAGCTATTGTGTCTTCATCTCAGGGTACAAATGGTGTGCACCAAGGCGAGGGTGTTAACAACACCGTCATGGAAACCGCTTCTTCTCCAGCATCAGCGGTAAGAGCAGCAGCCCTTGGTTCTGGGGGAGGGCAGCAAGATGACTCAGAGATGTCGAAGGTGCGGGAGATTCCATTGGTGTCAACCAGCGGGCTCCCCAATGGCAGGAGGATTGTAGGCTTGTTGTACGAGTACAGTAAAGTTGATGAGGTGACGATTTTGTGTATGTGCCATGGTAGCTTCCTAACTCCGGCGGAGTTTGTGGAGCATGCTGGAGGTGGTCAAGTCGCCAACCCACTGAGAAGCATCTTCGTCATGCCCCCGCCTTGGCTTTGACTGGCGTCGCCCAAGTGTTCCGCGTGTGGCCTTAGCGTTAAGCTTAGCTTGGAACGAGAAATCTCATTGTGAGACTGTATCTCTGTTTCAGACTTTACATTACAATGCTTATTACCCAGAACTGTAGACATGGTGGGAGATTTGGTCGTGCAGACAATTAAATAACAACATAAGACAAATTGAACATTACTTGTTGTTCTGGTCATCCTTTGTTTCCTGTACAGTTTTATCTTCCAGTTAGCAGCTTATCATGTAAGTAAACCTGCATGACACAGAAACACAAATTTGGATACCGGGCGGTATCTGCGTTTCTCGCTGCCCACGAGAAAGACGTATGCCGAGCAAAAAACCCCGAATTTTCTGAATTAAATGCTCAAGGTATACTAAAATGGACATAACATCTCACATATGTAAATATTCGTAATTGTGGCATGGTCGTAACCATCTATTGCTCTCATATGTAAATATCCTCGTGGCAATAAACTCTGGTAAGTCAGGTGTTCGCATATCAGCTGAACATAATTGTGACCTGATGCCACCGATATGCGAACACATGGCTTACCAGAGTTTATTGCCACGAGGTAACATCTTGAATATGTGCAGTCAAAGGTTTCACCCTTGTTATGTAAACCGTGTTTTCTCTGTTCATTGTGCCTAATTTACCTGATGAACCAGGACCATGCATAGATAATTTTAAAAAAAGGACCAAGCATAGATGATTCATATTCATAATCTATGTCCATGCATGCCCACATGTACCTCATTTAGATATAAGTTTGCTTTATATAATGTTGAACGTACAATCATTTTGAAGCGAACGTATAAAAAAGGACCAAGCAGAGTTGTGGAGCTTTTTTTATCTGCTGGCCTTAGTGCAGCGAACATAGCCATGATTGCTTTATATCATGTTGAACATACAATCTTAGAGTGATACCAATAAAAATATCCGCTTAGATAATTTTATAGAGTCGACGATAAAACATGAAAAAAAAAGTGCTTTGGAAATCAGGAATAGAAAAAATGGAACTTCTGCACTACCGAGATAATCCAACTCCCTTTAACATAACCTTTATTATCCTGCAGCCTTGACCCAGTAGTTATTCTTCCTTTAGTCATATCAAATGTCTTGTATTTTTTTCATTTTTCTTTGCAAAATTTGGTATGCATGATAGTTACCATTTAAACTGGAACTTTTGACTAAGTGCGTCATATGTGGTTGTTGAATAATTTGAACATTGGTCTTATATTAATTGGCAATGATTGGGTAAGAGAGTGTGGGGATACTCGTACTTTAGGTTATGAGCTAGGATCAATGTTTTAAATAGCGGGCTATGACATTTAGCGGCGACCCTTAAAAACAGATATAGCTGCTATAGCTGCTATAGCGGGCTATAGCGGGGCTATAGCGGCAAATTGTACATGAAATCATTTAGCGGCAACACCCTCAAACAGCTATAGCGGGGCTATAGCCGGCTATTTAGAACTATGGCTAGGATGAGTAAGAAATTGTCATACAATCAAGGTTCATCTTGCTAGTTAATCTTTTTTATCATTTATGTGACATGTCTCATGACATTCTCGTAGTCAATAAAAATATAGAGTGGAGAGGACACATGTAGCTTGAATTTCTTGTCCAGATTTTCTTGATTCCATTGTCTTCTGTTGCATTACAAATTGTTGAATTTGAGTACCCTGCAACACCTAGAACTCATAGACACCCCAACATGTTCAGCTGAATCATACAATGCTAACATGTTTAGCTGAATCATACATTGCTAACTATGGTTTGTTGGGTAACGTAGCAGAAATTCAAAATTTTCTACGCATCACCAAGATCAATCTATGGAGTAATCTAGCAACGAAGGGAAGGGGAGTGCATCTACATACCCTTGTAGATCGCTAAGCAGAAGCGTTACAAGAACGCGGATGAAGGAGTCGTACTCGTAGCGATTCAAATCACGGTTGATTCCGATCTAAGCGCCGAACAACGGCGCCTCCGCGTTCAACACACGTGCAGCCCGATGATGTCTCCCGTGCCTTGATCCAGCAAGGGGAGAGGGAGAGGTTGGGGAAGACTCCGTCCAGCAGCAGCACGACGGCGTGGTGGTGGTGGAGGAGCGCGGTACTCCAGCAGGGCTTCGTCAAGCACTACGAGAGACGAGGAGGGAGAGAGGTAGGGCTGCGCCTTGGGAGAGAGAGACTCATGTGTTGGGCAGCCCCAAAACCTCCACTATATATAGGGGGAAGGGAGAGGGGGAGGCGCCCTAGGGTTTCCCCTAGGGGGGGCGGCGGCCAGGGCAGATGGGATCTCCCCTTTTGGTGACTTGGCCCCCAAGCCAGGAGGTGGGAACCCTAGATGGGGCGCCCCAAACCCCCTGGTCACGTGGGAATAGGTGAGGGGGGCGCACAGCCCCTTAGTGGGCTGGTTTGCGCCCTCCCCTTGGCCCATGAAGCCCCCCCCCCAACACTTGCCGGGGCTCCCAAAACACCTTTCAGTCATGCTGGTCATCACCCGATACCTCCGGAACACCTTCCAGACTCCAAAACCCTTCGTCCAATATATCAATCTTCACCTCCGGACCATTCTGGGACTTCTCGTGACGTCCGGGATCTCATCTGGGACTCCGAACAACATTCGGTAACCGCGTACATACCTTCCCTATAACCCTAGCGTCATCGAACCTTAAGTGTGTAGACCCTATGGGTTCGGGAACCATGCAGACATGACCGAGACAACTCTCCGGCCAATAACCAACAGCGGGATCTGGATACCCATGTAGGCTCCCACATGTTCCACGAGGATCTCATCGGATGAACCACGATGTCAAGGATTCAATCAATCCCGTATACAATTCCCTTTGTCTAGCGGTATAGTACTTGCCCGAGATTCGATCGTTGGTATCCCGATACCTTGTTCAATCTTGTTACCGGCAAGTCTCTTTGCTCGTTCCGTAACACATCATCCCGCGATCAACTCCTTGATCACATTGTGCACATTATGATGATGTTCTACCGAGTGGGCCCAGAGATACCTCTCCGTCACACGGAGTGACAAATCCCAGTCTCGATTCGTGCCAACCCAAGAGACACTTTCGGAGATACCCGTAGTGCACCTTTATAGCCACCCAGTTACGTTGTGACGTTTGTACACCCAAAGCATTCCTACGGTATCCGGGAGTTGCACAATCTCATGGTCTAAGGAAAAGATACTTGATATTTAGAAAAGCTTTAGCATACGAACTACACGATCTTGTGCTAGGCTTAGGATTGGGTCTTGTCCATCACATCATTCTCCTAATGATGTGATCCTTTTATCAATGACATCCAATGTCCATGGTCAGGAAACCATGACCATCTGTTGATCAACAAGCTAGTCAACTAGAGGCTCACTAGGGACATGTTGTGGTCTATGTATTCACACATTTATTGTGGTTTCCGGTCAATACAATTATAGCATGAATAATAGACAATTATCATGAACAAGGAAATACAATAATAACCATTTTATTATTGCCTCTAGGGCATATTTCCAACAGTCTCCCACTTGCACTAGAGTCAATAATCTAGTTCACATCACTATGTGATTGTAATGAATCGACACCCATGGGGTTTGATCATATCTCGCTTGTGAGAGAGGTTATTAGTCAACGGATCTGAACCTTTCAGATCCGTGTGTGCTTTGCAAATCTCTATGTCATCTCCTAGATGCAGCTACCACGCTCTATTTGGAGCTATTCCAAATAACTGTTCTACTATACGAATCCGGTTTACTACTCAGAATAATCCGGATTAGTGTCAAAGTTTGCATCGGCGTAACCCTTTACGACGAACTCTTTTACCACCTCCATAATCGAGAAAATTCCTTAGTCCACTAGTTACTAAGGATAAGTTTGACCGCTATCATGTGATCTATTCCTGGATCACTCTTGTACCCCATGACTGACTCATGGCAAGGCACACTTCCGGTGCGGTACACAGCATAGCATACTATAGAGCCTACGTCTGAAGCATAGGGGACGACCTTCATCCTTTCTCTCTCTTCTGCCGTGGTCATGTCTTGAGTCTTACTCAATACTCACACCATATAACACAGCCAAGAACTCCTTCTTTGCTGATCTATTTTGAACTCCTTCAAAATCTTGTCACGGTATGTATTTATTTGAAAGTACTATTAAGCGTTTTTGATCTATCCTTATAGATCTTGACGCTCAATGTTCAAGTAGCTTAATCTAGGTTTTTTATTGAAAAACACCTTTCAAACAACCCTATATGCTTTCCAGAAATTCTACAGCATTTTTGATCAACAATATGTTAACAACATATACTCATCAGAAATTCTATAGTGCTCCCACTCACTTCATTGGAAATACAAGTTTCTCATAAACTTTGTATAAACCCAAAATCTTTGATCGTCTTCATCAAAGTGTATATTCCAATTCCGAGATGCTTACTCCAATCCTTAGAAGGATTGCTGGAGCTTTGCATACTTGTTAGCATCTTTCAGGATTGACAAAACCTTCTGGTTGTATCACATACAACCTTTCCTCAAGAAAATCGTCGAGGAAACAATGTTTTTTACATCCTATCTGCAAGATTTCATAAATAATGCAGTAACTGCTAATATAATTCCAACAGACTCTTAGCATCGCTATGAGTGAGAAAGTCTCATTGTAGTCAACTCCTTGAACTTGTCGGATAACATCTTAGCGACAAGTCGAGCTTTCTTAATGGTGACACTTACCATCATTGTCCGTCTTCCTTTTAAAATCCATCTGTACTCAACAGCCTTACGACCATCGAGTAGTTCTTCGAAAGTCTACACTTTGTTTTCATACATGGATCCTCTCCCGGATTTTATGGCCTCTAGCCATTTGTCGGAATCCGAGTCCACCATCGCTTCTCCATAGCTCGTAGGTTCATTGTTGTCTAGCAACATGACCTTCAAGATAGGATTACTGTACCACTCTGAAGTAGTACGCATCCTTGTCACCCTATGAGGTATGGTAGTGACTTGATCCGAAGCTTCATGATCACTATCATAAGCTTCTACTTCAATTGGTGTAGGCGCCACAGGAACAACTTCCTGTGCCCTGCTACACACTAGTTGAAGTGTCGGTTCAATAACCTCATCAAGTCTCCACCATCCTCCCACTCAATTCTTTCGAGAGAAACTTTTCCTCGAGAAAGGACCCGTTTCTAGAAACAATCACTTTTGCTTCCGGAACTGAGACAGGAGGTATACCCAACTGTTTTTGGGTGTCCTATGAAAATGCATTTATCCGCTTTGGGTTCGAGCTTATCAACCTGAATTTTTTTTTCACATAAGCGTCGCAGCCCCAAACGACAGCTTAGGTTTCTCCAAACTATAGTTCATATGGTGTCGTCTCAATGGAATTGCGTGGTGCCCTATTTAAAGTGAATACGGTTGTCTCTAATGCCTAACCCATAAATGATAGTGGTAATTCGATAAGAGACATCATGGTATGCACCATATCCAATAGGGTGCAGCTATGATGTTCGGTCACACCATCACACTATGGTGTTCCAGGCGGTATTAGTTGTGAAACAATTTCCACAATGTCTTAATTGTGTACCAAACTCGTAACTCAGATATTCATCTCTATGATCATATCATAGACATTTTATCTTTTTGTCACGACGATCTTCACCTTCACTCTGAAATTACTTGAACCTTTCATTAATTCAGACTCATGTTTCATCAAGTAAATATACTTAGCATCTACTCAAATCATCTGTGAAGTAAGAACATAATGATATCCACTGCGTGCCTCAGCACTCATTGGACAGCACACATCAAAATATATTACTTCCAACAAGTTGCTTTCTTGTACCATCTTACTAAAAACGAGGCTTTTCAGTCATCTTGCCCATGTGGTATGATTTGCATGTCTCAAGTGATTCAAAAACAAGTGAGTCCAAACGATCCATCTGCATGGAGTTTCTTCATGCGTACATACCAATAGACATGGTTCGCTTGTCTCAAACCTTTCAAAAAACGAGTGAGTCCAAAGATCCATCAACATGGAGCTTCTTCATGCGTTTTATACCAATATGACTTACATGGCAGTGCCACAAGTAGGTGGTACTATCATTACTATCTTATATCTTTTGGCATGAACATGTGTATCACTACGATCGAGATTCAATAAACCATTCATTTTAGGTGCAAGACCATTGAAGGTATTATTCAAATAAACAGAGTAACCATTATTCTCCTTAAATGAATAACCGTATTGCGATAGACATAATCCAATCATGTCTATGCTCAACGCAAACACCAAATAACAATTATTTAGGTGTAATACCAATCTCGATGGTAGAGGGAGCAGGCGATTCTTGATCACATCAACCTTGGAAACACTTCCAACACACATCGTCATCTCACCTTTAGCTAGTCTCCGTTTATTTCGTAGCTCCTTTATTTCGAGTTACTAACACTTAGCAACCGAACCGGTATCTTAATACCCTGGTGCTACTAGGATTACTAGTAAAGTACACATTTAATACAATGTATATCCAATATACTTCTGTCGACCTTGCCAGCCTTCTCATCTACCAAGTATCTAGGGTAGTTCTGCTTCAGTGACTGTTCCCCTCATTACAGAAGCACTTAGTCTCGGGTTTGGTTCAACCTTGGGTTTCTTCACTAGAGCAGCAACTGATTTGCCATTTCATGAAGTATCCCTTCTTGCCCTTGCCCTTCTTGAAACTAGTGGTTTCAGTAACCATCAACAATTGATGCTCCTTCTTGATTTCTACTTTCGCGGTGTCAGACATCGCGAATATTTCAAGGATCATCATATCTATCCCTGATATGTTATAGTTCATCACGAAGCTCTAGTAGCTTGGTGGCAATGACTTTGGAGAAACATCACTATCTCATCTGGAAGATTAATTCCCACTCGATTAGTACTCAGACAATCTGAGCACATGCTCAACGATTGAGATCTTCTCCCTTAGTTGTAGGCTAAGAAACTCGTCGGAGGTCTTATACCTCTTGACGTGGGCACGAGCCTGAAATCCCAATTTTAGCTCTTGGAACATCTCATATGTTCTGCGACGTTTTGAAATCGTCTTCGGTGCCTCAATTCTAAACCTTTTAACATTACTGAACTATCACGTAGTTATCAAAACGTGTATGTCAAATGTTTGCAACATCCACAGACGACGTTCGAGGTTCAGCACACCGAGCGGTGCATTAAGGACATAAGACTTCTGCGCAGCAATGAGGACAATCCTCAGTTTACGGACCCAATCCGCATAATTGCTACTATCAACTTTCAACTATATATTCTCTAGGAACAGATCTAAACAATAGAACTAAAGCACGAGCTTACGACATAATTTGTAAAGACCTTTTGACTATGTTCAGGATAATTAAGTTCATCTTATGAACTCCCACTCAGATAGACATCCCTCTAGTCATCTAAGTGATTACATGATCCGAGTCAACTAGGCTGTGTCCGATCATCATGTGAGACGGACTAGTCATCATCGGTGAACATCTTCATGTTGATCGTATCCACCATAAGACTCATGCTCGACCTTTCGGTCTCTTGTGTTCCGAGGCCATGTCTGTACATGCTAGGCTCGTCAAGTCAACCTAAGTGTTTCGCGTGTGTAAATCTGGCTTACACCCACTGTATGTGAATGTTAGAATCTATCACACCCGATCATCACGTGGTGCTTCAAAACAATGAACTTTCGCAATGGTGCACAGTTAGGGGGAACACTTTCTTGAAATTTTAATGAGGCATCATCTTATTTACTACCGTCGTTCTAAGCAAATAAGATGCATAAATATGATAAACATCACATGCAATCAAAAAGTGACATGATATGACCAATATCATTTTGCTCCTTTTGATCTCCATCTTCGGGGCTCCATGATCATCATCGTCACCGGCATGACACCATGATCTCCATCATCATGTCTCCATGAAGTTGTCTCGCCAACTATTACTTCTACTACTATGGCTAACGGTTTAGCAATAAAGTAAAGTAATTACATGGCGTTGTTCAATGACACGCAGGTCATTCAATAAATTAAGACAACTCCTATGGCTCCTGCCGGTTGTCATACTCATCGACATGCAACTCGTGATTCCTATTACAAGAACATGATCAATCTCATACATCACATATCATTCATCACATTCTTTTTGCCATATCACATCACATAGCATACCCTGCAAAAACAAGTTAGACGTCCTCTAATTGTTGTTTGCATGTTTTACATGGCTGCTATGGGTTTCTAGCAAGAACGTTTCTTACCTACGCAAAAACCACAACGTGATATGCCAATTGCTATTTACCCTTCATAAGGACCCTTTTCATCGAATCCGATCCGACTAAAGTGGGAGAGACTGGCACCCGCTAGCCACCTTATGCAACAAGTGCATGTTAGTCGGTGGAACCTGTCTCACGTAAATGTACGTGTAATATCGGTCCGGGCCGCTTCATCCCACAATACCGTCGAAACAAAATTGGACTAGTAATGGTAAGCATATTGAACAAAATCAATGCCCACAACAACTTGTGTTCTACTCGTGCATAGAAACTACGCATAGACCTAGCTCATGATGCCACTATTGGGTAACGTAGCAGAAATTCAAAATTTTCTACGCATCACCAAGATCAAGCTATGGAGTAATCTAGCAACGAGGGGAAGGGGAGTGCATCTACATACCCTTGTAGCTCGCTAAGCAGAAGCGTTACAAGAACGCGGATGAAGGAGTCGTACTCGTAGCGATTCAAATCGCGGTTGATTCCGATCTAAGCGCCAAACAACGGCGCCTCCGCGTTCAACACACGTGCAGCCCGATGACGTCTCCCGTGCCTTGATCCAGCAAGGGGAGAGGGAGAGGTTGGGGAAGACTCCATCCAGCAACAGCACGACGGCGTGGTGGTGGTGGAGGAGCGTGGTACTCCAGCAGGGCTTCGCCAAGCACTACGAGAGACGAGGAGGGAGAGAGGTAGGGCTGCACCTTGGGAGAGAGAGACTCGTGTGTTGGGCAGCCCCAAAACCTCCACTGTATATAGGGGGGAGGGAGAGGGGGAGGCGCCCTAGGGTTTCCCCTAGGGGGGCGGCGGCCAGGGCAGATGGGATCTCCCCTTTGGGTGACTTGGCCCCCAAGTCAGGAGGTGGGAACCCTAGATGGGGCGCTCCAAACCCCATGGTCACGTGGGAATAGGTGAGGGGGGCGCACAGCCCCTTAGTGGGCTGGTTTGCCCCCTCCCCTTGGCCCATGAAGCCCCCCAACACTTGTCGGGGCTCCCGAAACACCTTTCGATCATGCTGGTCATCACCCGGTACCTCCGGAACACTTCCGGACTCCAAAACCCTTCGTCAATATATCAATCTTCACCTCTGGACCATTCTGGGACTTCTCGTGACATCCGGGATCTCATCCGGGACTCCGAACAACATTCGAGAACCGCGTACATACCTTCCCTATAACCCTAGCGTCATCGAACCTTAAGTGTGTAGACCCTACGGGTTCGGGAACGATGCAGACATGACCGAGACAACTCTCTGGCCAATAACCAACAGCGGGATCTGGATACCCATGTTGGCTCCCACATGTTCCACGATGATCTCATCGGATGAACCACGATGTCAAGGATTCAATCAATCCCGTATACAATTCCCTTTGTCTAGCGGTATAGTACTTGCCCGAGATTCGATTGTCGGTATCCCGATACCTTGTTCAATCTCGTTACCGGCAAGTCTCTTTACTCGTTCCGTAACACATCATCCCGCGATCAACTCCTTGATCACATTGTGCACATTATGATGATGTCCTACCGAGTGGGCCCAGAGATACCTCTCCTTCACACGGAGTGAAAAATCCCAGTCTCGATTCGTGCCAACCCAACAGACACTTTCGGAGATACCCGTAGTGCACCTTTATAGCCACCCAGTTACGTTGTGACGTTTGATACACCCAAAGCATTCCTACGGTATCCGGGAGTTGCACAATCTCATGGTCTAAGGAAAAGATACTTGACATTTAGAAAAGCTTTAGCATACGAACTACACGATCTTGTGCTAGGCTTAGGATTGGGTCTTGTCCATCACATCATTCTCCTAATGATGTGATCCCGTTATCAATGACATCCAATGTCCATGGTCCGGAAACCATGACCATCTGTTGATCAACGAGCTAGTCAACTAGAGGCTCACTAGGGACATGTTGTGGTCTATGTATTCACACATGTATTGCGGTTTCCGGTCAATACAATTATAGCGTGAATAATAGACAATTATCATGAACAAGGAAATACAATAATAACCATTTTATTATTGCCTCTAGGGCATATTTCCAACATGGTTTACCTGAAAACAGATAATCATACTATCAGGTGCCACTCAGATTTACCCAAATCTATGGTATTAATGACAATGGTGTGGATCCAAAATTTATTCAGGTACGCAAGCTTAAGTGGAAGCAGCTCCAGAATGGAGATGTAGCCCTCACAATATGTCCATCGAAATATGGTGTGGAGTAAGGGTTATAGGGAGCTTCTTGACCTTCAGTACAAATATCGTAGAAGGTTAGGCGGTCTTGAAGTTGCAGAGAAGATTCAAACGAAGTGCAAGAATCTGCAGAGCTTAGGTTTGTCTGTGAAGGTTCAGCCTGGATGTGATCATGCCAACCCTATTCCATGAGTGAGTTCTCGTATTTACCGAATACTTTCTTGCACCTTCTTATTTCCTGTATATTTTTATTCTTATTCAAAATATCCATTTGAAATATATGTATAATATGTCTTTGTGAAGATAACGAAGGTTGTTTCTGTTTAGCCCTTTTACTAAAAAAATGATATTACTGATTTTATCACAACCTGTCCACAAGTTACTTAATCAGACATGGGAAGGATTTACAATGCTAGATCATAAGAATCACATGGTATAGTACAATAGTTTTTGAGCTTGGGCTAGCCATCCACAACATTGTAGAAGCAAACTGTTAGCCGTTGATTTGTTACACAGGGTGAATCTCCATTCTTCATCAATACAAATTTCAAACAATCTGACGGCTGATGTTTCTTGGATTCGCCACGTACGGACTCGCGCCAAAACGCTCGCAGCTGGATCCTTCTAGACTCGTCACGGCGCGCTGCACTCCTGCACGGCTGCACCCAGTGGCCTGGTGCTGTTAAGAAAAAAAATCCTTTCAAGTCACTATCAATGAGCAGTTTGTACATGTCAAAACACTCAAAAGCAAACGTACATGATTACAAGACGATAAAGGCAGTAACCTGACAACCAAATTTTAAACTCCAGCAATTAACACCACGTGCATAGCACGTACCTTATACTAGTGTTATTAATACATACTAGTGAAGCAATTTATTTCCAATAGCTACTATAAAGTATTCATCAACCCGAGCACAACAAATGCGGTCTGCACGACCTCTGTTGAGGCCTTGCAAGTTTTTGGCTGTTAATACATACTAGTAAAGTTGATATCTATATAGAATTTACTATTCGGGATTTTTGAAGCTGCATTCTTTTCATTCAGAAGAACACTGAAGTCACTTTTTCGCGAAATTTCGTACGTAAGTAGGACGCCCAACCATGTTTCCCACAAAAATAAAATGCGATATAGGGTGTGCCTAGAACTATGTTACAGAATCCACATGGTGTCTCTATAATTGACTACAGCATAATGCAATTAAGAGTATTTCTGAGAGAGAGGTTGCTCCAGCCACGAGTCATACCAAAACAGAACAAAGCTTCCATTGCCCACTTTGAAAGATGCAGGATCTTCGAAAGTGTGAATAAGCTCAAGCGGATTCTTCCACCAAAAGTATCCCCTTTTCTCTAAGTGGACGCCATTGTTATAATAAGCTTCCTAGACAAGTTTAACCGAAGGAAGATTTTCCTGATTAAATAACCTATGGAAGAGTTTTATGAGCAGAGCTACGTTGTGATCTCTATATCCACGATGTCTAGTCCCCGTGCCTTTTGGCCTTACAAAACTTACCCCATGCAATTTGCCAACTGTATTCTTGTCCAAATTTTCTCCATAGAAAGTGTGTGAGATATTTATTAATCTGGTTAGAAATAGTGATTGACAGTGCTACCGAGTACATGAAGAAGATTGGTAGGGAAGATCACATATTTGATTAGCTGTGCCTTCCATCACAGGATAAAAAAACTGGAGCACTCACAAGTCTTCTTTCTATTGTCTGGTAATTGGGGTGAAATTCTCAATTTTGGGTGTGGATGTGTTGAGAGGACGTTCAAGGTAAGTGAAAGGGAATGATCATTTTTGACTCCCCAATATATAAATAAGGTTTTGAACTTCAACATTGAGTACAGTGCTTATGACCAGCACTAATTTGTCGTGGTTAATACTTAGTCAAGTTTGAGGAGTAAGATGTAGAATGAGGTTTATGACATGCTGAAGTTGGCTCTCAATAGCAGGCATAACAATAATTGTGTGATCAGCATACTAAATCACATGAAAATTTGGACATGATTTAAGAGGTAAAATTACTTGTGGTACATGAAATTGCATAGCATATGCACTTTTGTGCTAAAAAATTAAAAATATGGAAAACTGATGCGAGAACTTGTCCCAACGTGCATGTACGGTTTAATTCTAGTCTGCAGCCCTATACGCCGCTTGCATAGCATGATGTCAGCAAACAGTACAAAGGGATAATTCATACAAAAATGGTGCACTTGAGGGGTCGAATCCGCACGATACTTTTTGATATATGTAAATGATGAATCTGCTTAATCTTTTTCATCTGTTACATTTTTTTCCCATTTTAAAATTTGGCAAAAAAAATATTCACGTTCATATATTTAATAAAAAACTCAAATAATATTTTCTATACATTTGATAAAACATATACATACATTATTTTTCAAAGCATTCATATAACTAAAATAATATTTGATAATTTCTAAGAAGTTAGTATAAATTAATATAAAACTTTAGAATATTAATTTGATATACTGAAGCTAGGGAGCTTGCTAGGCTCATATATATTTCTCCATACGTCTTTTTCTACATTTTTCTAAAAGTTAAATATATATTTTTTGAAACACGTGAAAACTTTTTAAAACAATACAAACTTTTTTTCATATACTTCAGGAATATTTTCTTATAAACATAACTTTATTAAATTATATGAGCATTTATTAAATTATATCTTTTTTGAAACATTAACATAATTTTTTTATTAAATACACTTATGCTTTTAAAATTATGAACTTCTTATTATAGTTTGTCAATATTATATTATTTAGATCCATATTTTATAAAAAGATAATATCTGAATATATTTTTATAAATATTATATATATATATATATTATTTACAAAACACTTACATTTTATTTTATTTATTTTAGTTTGAATATAAGTTACATATTCTTTTACAAAGTTCATCCAAAAAAAGGAAAAAAGCAAATGTATCCAACATGGGGCGCAGTGGTAACAGCCCATATAAGCCCAACCGCGTGTCGTGCCCCAAATCACCCTGCGGTTCCGCCCAGCACAGTGAATAGCATTGGCAGATAACAAGGTCCATATGCGGGACCCTCTATTTTTTTATTTCCAGTTTTTTCACTTTGTTTTTTCTTTTCTGTGTATGGCTTTCCATATTCTAAATAATTTGGAATTACAAAACGTTCCTGAATTTTATAAAATGTGCATTTCGGAAAAAAAATGATTTAGAAATTTTATAAAATGTTAGTGTATTCAAAATATGTTCGTGTTTTAAAAAATGTCATAATCAAAAAATGTTCACGATTTTGCAAATCAAGTTCAGCACTTCATTTTTTTTACGATTTTGAAAAGAATGTTCATGTGTTCAAAATATGTTGTGAAATATAAAAATGTTTTCAAATTAAAAAATACCATCGATTTGTACAACAATTCAGAAAATTCAAAAATGTTTAGGAATTACAAAGACAGTTCATCAGTTCAACAGCTATTCTCTGATAAAAAAATATTTTTTGGAAAAATATTCGTGAATTATAATCTTTGTTCCATCAATTTTTGGAAAAATAAATCGTCGATTCAAAAAGTATACGCCAGTTGAAAACAAATATTCACCAATTCAAAAAAGATGTCGCTTTTTTGAAAAATGTTTGCCATTCAGTAAACAATGTTTGTCGTTAAGAAAAGTAAAAGTTTATAAAAAATACGCATGAAATGAATAACAATGTTAACGTATTGGAAAAGTTGTCTGCAATTACAAAAAATGCTCAGAAGTTCAAAAAATATTAATGGTTTTCAAAAATTATTTACAATTTTGGAAAATATTTTCACAAATTCGAAAGATTGCAACAAAAATAGGAATTGAAAGATAATGAAAAAAGGAACCGAAAGAAAAAATAAAATACAGTACAGTAATAAAACAAGAAAAAAACGTTAACAAATAAGGAAAAAAGAAAAACTGGAACAAAAAGAAAGAAAGAAAAAAACCAGTTCTGCAAAAGTTCTAGAACCTACCCAAAACTGCTGGGTAAGGAGTCCCCAAATAGGCCAACCCAAAACGGGTAGGAGCACGCACTGGCTCGCTTTTCAGCGACTTACGCTCCAAATAGGAGTGGCAATCCTTATTTGACGCGCACGAGCGTCAAAACGACCTGGCTTGGCTGAAGCGAGGTATCCCGACGACTTAGTTTCGGCAAGCCCATGTCTCTCTGCTGATTCTATCTCTCTTTTGTTTATTTTTCTTTTTTTATTCTTGTTTGTATTTCTTTAATTTTCTTTTCTCCTCCATTTTTCTGTTTCCATTTTCTCTTTATCTTTGTTTCTTTTGTTCCATTTTTTTTCATGTATTATGCAAAGTTCATTGCATATTTATATAAAAAAATATTCAACGTATATTTAAGGAATTGTTCACCCTATATAAATAAAATGTTCAACATTTTTCTTAAAACACTATTTTCTATTTAAAAAAATTAATCGTATACCACAAAAATATTCAATGTGTAATTTCATTATTATTTTTTGTATATATCAGAAAAATGTTCATCATGTATTTTAATTTTTGTTCAACGTATATCACAAAATATTTAAGTGTGTATTTTTAATAATTGTTCAGTGTAGATTGGAAATTTGTTAGATATATATTTACAAATTTTCATGTTATATAAAAGATCAATAAATTTTGGAATTTCAAAAGTTTGTTCGTGTTTTCAAATATTTGTTCACTTTTTCCAAAAGAAAATGTGAACATTTTAGAAGTTAGGTTGAATTCGAATTTTTTCAAAATTTTCAAACATTATTTTTGCTTTTTTTAAAAAAATCACAATTTTTTCCAAGGAATAGATAAAGTTGAAATAAAACAAAATTGTCATTGTACTTAGTAATTTAGGTTTAGTGCTACTATTTAGCAACAATTCGCTATCTCTACTGGCTAGCAACGCAATTGTCTATCAGAAGTTTGAGTCCCACCCTTTTGTGCGCCGGCTTCAGCGATAGCTCGCCTATAGAGGTCATTGACCATGGTTTCTTTATATAGCCGCACAGCAGTAGAGGCCATAATATTGATCCACCTCCAGTCCATCCCGATGCAGAGATTGACATTGATATTGATGATGAAGCGCCTCGGCAACCATCACCCCAACATCCACATGCAAGGTCATAAAATATTCAAAGGCTTCCGCCTGATCCAGGGAAAGGGATTCCTATTTATTTGTGGTTGGAAAAATTGGTATAGGCCGGATGCATTAGACAAACATGAGGGTGGTATTAACAGCATTCACAACAAAGCTCAAGAGAAGTACAATTTATTTGTGGCACCCCAACCATCAACTGATAACATTATGGTGAGGGTGTGTAAAGAGGATTTACGTATGTATAGGTCTAGGTTAACTTATTCACTTAGATGCTTGAAGTTTGTTTTGAACCAAGGATTGGCATTTCGTGGACTTTGATGAGAGTGAAGAATCTAGCAATAGGGGGAACTTTCATGAACTTCTTGAATGGCTTTCGAAAAACGACGAAGAAGTTAATAGACATGTTTTGCACAATGCTCCTGGGAATTGCATCTTGACTAGTCCAAAGATGCAAAATCAAATAATTGAATGTTGTGTGGCGCAAAAAACTAAAAGAATTATTGAAGATATTGGTGATGACCACTATGCAATCATAGCTGATGAGTCTAATGATGCATCTCATAAAGAACAACTTGCTCTCTGCATACAGTTTGTTGACAAATCAGGAAGAGGATGTGAGAGGTTCCTTGGAGTTGTTCATGTTGCCAATACAACTTCATTGCCACTTAAGGATGCAATTCAAACTTTGCTTAAAGATCATCATTTGACTCCTAGTCAAATACGTGGGCAAGGATATGATGGGGCTAGCAACATGAAAGGGGAGATTAAAGGGTTGAAAACATTGATCATGAAAGAGTCACCCTCTGCCTATTACGTCCATTGTTTTGCACATCAACTTCAGTTGGTTCTTACAGCTGTGGCAAAGGAAAATGAACCATGTTTGTGGTTCTTTGATCATGTTTCTTACTTGCTCAATATTTTTGGAGTTTCTTGTAAGCGCCATGACATGCTTCGAGATGTTAGAGCTCAAAAGGTGTTGGAAGCACTTGAAATGGATGAGATTGAAAGTGGAAGTGGGCTAAATCAAGAGATGGGACTAGCTAGACCCGGCGACACTCGTTGGGGGTCTCATTTTAAAACCATTATGCACATTGTTAGCATGTATTCCACAATCCTTAAAATACTTGATGCTGTTGGAAAAGATCCTTCACAAAAAAAATGAGTGGACAAGAATACGTGAAGTTGCTCAAGCCTTTGAATCATTTGACTTTGTTTTCAATCTTCACTTGATGTTTGTTATACTTGGCTATACAAATGAGTTGTCCAAATCTTTGCAAAAGAGAGATCAAGATATTGTTAATGCAATGACTCTTGTTAGTTTGGCAAAGAGTAGAATGCAACACATGAGGTCTCATGGTTGGGAAAATTTCTTGCAAAGCTAACCTTATTTTGCAATAAACATGACATTTAAGTTCCTTCGTGGGAGGATACTTATGAGCCTAGTCAAAGATCTCGTCGGTATTATGAAGTACAAACAAATGATGATCCTTATAGAAGAGAAGTATATCTTGGTGTCATTGATCAAACAATTCAAGAGATTGACAATCGGTTTGATGAGGTTAATATGGAGTTGCTTATTTGCATGTCAGCTTTGAATCCCCTCAATAAATTTTCTTATTATGATGCACTCAAGGTAATGAGACTTGCTGAATTCTATCCGATGGACATATCAAGCACAGATTTGATAAGGCTAGAATTTCAACTTGCTAATTTTATTGATGATATGAGACAAGATGATAAGTTTAGAAATGCAAGTAATATTGGTGAGCTCTCTATTATGCTTGTTGCAACAAAGAAGCATGCTCTTTATAATTTGGTCTACTTACTCATCAAATTGATATTGATTTTACCGGTGGCAACGGCGAGTGTTGAAAGAGTATTTTCAACAATGAATCTAGTGAAAAGTAAGTTGAGGACTAGTATGAGTGATGATCGCTTGAATGATTGCTTGGTGACATTTATTCAACGAGATGTGTTCATGCAAGTAAGTGAAGGTGATATAGTTGATGCTTTCATGACAATGCAAAAACGTAAGAGTTACCTAGTGATGTAATTTTTTACTTGTGCTCCTTTCATGTAAGACTATCCGTATTGTAATTGAGTACATTTGAGATATATTTTATGAACTAAATTGTTGTGAGATTTGAATTGAGCTATTCATATATATTATTTTTTCATATTTTGTCTGACACTTGGATTAGGTGGCAAAAAAAATTTAAAGTGTGCACACCCTTCATTTAATTGCTCTGTCCGCCACTGGCTAGAGCGGTCTCTGGAGTACCACAGGTCCCGGTCTCTGTCAGCCTGTCCGTCGCCCAACTTGCATGCCGGGCCCTATCACTCTCGATCTTTTGTCCGCGATCTTTATCTACGATTACAGAGCAGCTATAGGTACTACTAGAAGTAGCGCACGCATTTGCTACGTATGCATATCGCTGAATGCCAGGATGCCTGAATGGTCAGCGGTAACTAACTGAGATTTCGTCGTCATCGTCGTCGCTTCAGCACGAAGCAAACCCAGGTTTGGACACAGATCAGGTCAGCCCCAAGTCTGAATTTCAGACCAAAACTTTACAGCAGCTGCGGCGTCCCTTCAGCAAGCAGCAATCCAGATGAGCTGGCAGTGGACAGACCTCCTCCTCCTCCTTCTTCTTCTTGTCCGGGAAAGGATGGGTGCAACAACCTGCTGATGTGGGAATACGGATGTGCTTAGCTTCGGACGTACTCCTTTCGTCTGAAAAAGATAGTCCCAAGTTTGTCTCTTAAATTGATGGATCTAGCAATAACTTGGTACTAGCTACATTCATTTGAAGGACAAGTTTTTTCGGACGAAGGGAATACTCAAAATAGATGACTCAATTTTGTATAGATGACTCAACTTTGTGAGTAGGTCACAGTCACCTCCCAAAATGGTTGGTTGGCAGCATGTGCTTACAACCAGACGGTTTATTTGCTGAAAATGGGAGAAATATCACAGTCGAACGGTTCCGAGATCGTTCTGTGTCTGATCCAAAAATGGTCATAAGAGTAATGATGTTCAGTCAACGAAAGAATAGCATGTTATATTAGCTTATTTTAGCTAGTTTTCTTGCTACGATGCTATTCATGATATAGCACTACTTCGACGATGAACGAAATAACGTTGTATCATTTTTGCGTCGCCCTTGGTGGCATTGCAGCAGTAGCCCAACTCTCTCTTTCTCTCTGACGCAACGCATACAACAGCCCACACAACAACACATACCACATAACCTAGCGAACTACTCCCTCCGTTCAGAATTCCTCATTCAAGAAATGAATGTATCTTATGTATTTTAGTTATAGATACATTCATTTTTATCCATTTTTATGACAAGTAATTCCGGATGGAGGGAGTAGTCACCAAGGGCGACGGCAGCAGTTTGTGAGCGGCACGACTTCTCTTCATACCGTGTTCAAATAGCGGCATTGGCCACATCTGCAATTCCAGCGAGTCAGCACCGATGCCGGCAAGTCAGCCACCAAGTGAGGGCCACCTCTTCGTCCCATCTCCAAGTAGTCGTGTCGGCCTCATTTAATTTTCTCCCCAAAGTCCCCATCCTTGCAAATTATGGAAGCCTTAAACTATGTGATATAATTGATATTTTTAGGACAACGACATTTCTAAATATAGCATGCTATAACTTCTATAGCATTTTTTCATTCCGTTCAGTACAATATAACATTTCTAAGAGCACCTACAGCCTGGTGCCCCAAATTTGCCTCAAACTCTCGAGCTGCCCGCCCGATCACTAACCGGTCATAAAATTTTGACCTAAACGGACGTCTCAAACGCCCAGACTGACCGGCACCCCTCATATCCAGCTCAAATATGTGGCGGATATGGGACGCCCGGACGCGCCCACCACGTCAGACCCGACGGCAAATTGCGTCAAAACCACCCCCGGAACTGCCGGATCCATTTGCTCTATCCTATCTTCTTTCTCATCCGCGTCGGCCGTCTTGTAGCTCCGCCACCGTGCGTGCTCCGCAGTCATTCCTAGCCTCTTTGCCGCCAGCTCGTGCAGAGCAGTCCTTTCTCCCGTCCTCACCGCAGAAAGCGGCTAGGAAGGATGTGATGAGGGTATTCTAAGTGCTTCAAACTCGTTGGGTAATTGTTTGTGGGGCTACGATGATGTGGAAATTCGAAACTTCGTGGCAGGTCATGACATGTTGTGTTATTTTGCACAATATGTTTGTTGAGGGTGAGGGTGATGGTGTAGCCCAAACCAATGATTTTCAAGAACATGGAGAACAAGTTAAAATCTCCAAAGATTAAGATGCATCTCAGCTTATGAACTTTCTGCAGATGCATCAGAATCTTCGAGATCATCAGGTGCACACGCAACTACTCAATGATCTTGTGGAGCATATGTGGACCCACAATGAAAACAAAAGAGCTAATGTTTGAGTTGTGTAATTAAAATAAATTGTATGTAAATACTATTTATGTTCGGTACCAACATGTGTTATCTATGTGTGATATTAGCTTGTATGATCGACCTGCATGGATTTGAGAGTCCGAACTTGAAATATGTTAATACTGGGAGCGAAGTATGAGACCCCGTCTGGATGGGTCCGCGAGCGAGCCCAGGCGCGTCCGCGGACGTATAGGGGGGCGGATTTGCACTAGTAGAAAACATGGCATTTCTCCCGGTTCGTAAGGGCCTTTTGTCCCGGTTTAAGAACCGGGACTAAAAGGTCAGTACTAATGCCCTTGGCCTTTAGTCCCGGTTCTTACACGAACCGGGACAGATGGGCCTCCACGTGGCCACTGCGGGCAGCCCAGGCAGGGGGGCCTTTGGTCCCGGTTGGTGACATAAACTGGGACCAAAAGGCTTCCACGCGTCAGCAGCTGGCTGGAGCTGAGATTTTTTTTAAGTGGCTGTTTTAGGGGTTTTGGGGGTTAATTTAGGTTGTTATTAGCTAGCTAATAGAGAGAAGTGTCCTCTCTTATATCTTTGTGTTTGGTTTACCAACGCTACTGCTATGTTCATTTCACCCACTGATATATAATAACTCTTCATGCTCGCATCATACATCATCATATATTAATGTGTAGTGGGTTTTGTCTACCATCTTCCGCACATTCTTTGAAGAATGAAATAAGCTGCCAATGGAAATAAGCTGTCAACTATTTTGAAATAGACAATATAAATTACTTAGTAACTATGTTTGAGAAGATCACATGGGGGAAGAATTGGAAGTGTATCAACAAGGACCCAAATGTTCATATTGTCTTGCTCGATTGTAGGATCACCAAGATCCATGGTGACAAGCATACCCTCATCAAAACCATACATCTTGCAAAGTGCTTCCCAATTTTTGCAACCAAAATGGATTACACTCTTTGAATTGTACAGCTTTACTTCAAAATCCACACCATGATGGGTCCTTAGGTGAATTTTTTTGGTTTCCGTACTTTCATGGTCTTAAAAAGCCATCCTTTCCAAGACATAGCGTCTTGCGTAGCATGGGATAAGCTAGTCGAATTGGAAAAGATGAAAAATACACGTTAAAATAGTTGAAGTCGTGTTTAATTACGAAAAAAACTATTGTCGTCATTCCGTATACCGTTTCAACATCGAAGGTCTCCTCGAGCTTAATGCTGAAGCGCCGATCTTCGTCCAGCTCAAGGAACCTGTCGCACATACCTCAGTCGTCGTGGCACCAGTCACACTCCCCCGAGCGGTTTTCGTCGTCCGAGTACGACATTTCCGACCTATGTTCATAATTCAAATATTAAACTTGTACAATTAAATATATGTACTAAAAACCTAAATTAGATCATTATTATTAATCACGGGTTGACTATCGGTGATTGTAGCTCCTCCTTTCCTTCCCGAGTGCATCATTACACCAAATTGTCTAGCACACGGGAAGGAAGGAGAAGCTACCCCCATGACGGCGTGGATGATGGAGGGGGCTCCTAGATTTCTGCATATATAGTATACTCTCCAATTTTAGCAATGAAAGTAGGAGTACTTTTTCAATATGAGCATTCAATAAGCAAAACCAAATCGTAAAATAAAGTAGTATTCAAATTAGCATGCATTCAATTATAAGCAAAAGTACAACATCTCTTGTGTCCGTAAATCGTCGAATATTATCACTAATACTCCTCGAATACTATCATACATATAGCATCGCTAATACAGTTAGAACCATAGCGCCCGACGGGTATCGTCGCGGGCGGTGGACACCCAAAGATAGGAACCATCACAGGATCATAGTTCCAGTGAGATCCCTGAAGAACCTGCCAGGTATTGTCGAACCTGCCCTCCAACGTAACCATGTAGCGAGACGTGCTCGTCCTCCTCGCTGACACGGTGACGTACCACCTCCGCGGTGTCTGGAAGCCTCGGCACCGTCACTGGCCCACACGACCACCACCAAACAAGTATCAGGTCAACAACGGGCTGGCTCCTCACCAACCTACGCCCCTCGGAAGGTAGCACCTCCCAATACCAGTCCGGCGAAGCCCAGTCCCGGACATGGCCCTGATCAAGCAGGCCTCCACCGCCGAGTCGACGACGAGGATGCGGGATAGGCATCGTCGACATCGATGCGGGATTAATTGCTTGAACTAAAAAAAATAGTTCTATTAATTTTCTTGCTAAAAATAAACTACTTCTATATATAGTAAAATAAATTAGTTTTATTACATCAATTAGTTCAACTACTAAGCACTTACTATAAATAAATAAAGTAGTACTTACTAAAAATAAACTACTTCTATAATAAAATAAAGTAGTTTATTAAATCAACTAGTTCAACTATATATTAAGCACTTACTATAAATAAAATAAAGTAGTACTTACTAAAAATAAACTAGTTCAACTAGTTCTATTATTTTTTTTAACTAATTATATTAAACACTTTCTCTTCTTATTTTCCTTTCTCCTATCCTGCTTTTTCTTCTAAATATGGACATATACATAAATGATTTTGATCATACACAATATGAACATATACATTAATTGACAAAGAAAATTCTATGAACAAAAAAATCATTAAAATTCTATGAACAAAAATACAACAAAAAAATCATAAAAATTCTATGAACAGAAAAAAATCATAAAAATTTGACATATTCGATCGTTGCATATATATGAACATACAAACATGTATATTCAACAATAATATCATCAAAAAAATCTATTAACAGAAAAAAAAAATCTAACACAATATGAACAAATTACACAATATGAAAAAAAATCTAACAAAAAAAATCTATGAACAAAATCTAACTCAATTAACTACACATCTAAATTAACTACACATATATAATTAAATTAGCAAAATTCATATGCGCTCACGGGATGGCGACGACGTGAGGGGCGCGGCGAGGGCGAGGGCGACGGGCAACGGCGACGGGCGATGGGTGCGGCGACGGGCGACGGCGACGGGCAATGGTGAGGCGTGGGGCGGCGACGGCGTTGGGGCCGCGCGGGACGGCGCGGGGCGACGACGGCAACGGCGAGGTGGGGAGGGGCAGCCTGGCGGCGTCGGGGCGGGGAAGAACGACTGAATGAAATTTTGACGAGTGCTACTCATATAGACGATGCTTTGGTCCCGGTTCGTGAGACAAACCGGGATAAATGCGACCTTTAGTCCCGGTTGGTGGCACCAACCGGGACCAAAAGCCGAGGCCTTTGGTCCCGGTTGGTGCCACCAACGGGACTAAAGGGAGGGCATTGGTATCGGTTTGTGCCACCAAGTCCCGGTTGGTGGCACCAACCGGGACCAAAGGCCTTGCACATCGCGGTGCGGTGGGAAGTTTAGTCCCACCTCTCTAGTTGAGGGAGCTCAACACCTGTTTATAAGCTGCGTTGCAGCTCAGGTGCTGAGCTCCTCTCTAATATGCAGGCATTAGTTGCCTACCCTTGTCACTGCCGTGTTGAGCCTATTGGGCCTGCGGGCCTACATCCTGGCCCATGTATAGATGGGTTTCTAGTCGTATGCAGGCCGTGTGGCCCATTAGGCGACATTTTTGTTATTTTTTCCAGTATTTTTTTTGTTTTTTGAATTATTTATTTTCTTTTGATTTTTTTCTTTATCTTTTTTATTCTTTTTTCTTTTAGCTCAGAATAATTATAATCTTTCTATTACTCCATTGTTTCCAAATTTGAATAGTTTAAATTTTAATTCTTTGAAATTTGTGTGAATCACTAGTTTGTGAATAACTTCACTATAAAAATATATTTTGAGTGATTCTTTTTCCTGCTGTTTAATATTACTACGTTTTATCGTTATATTCAAAAACAGATTTTGTTATTTTAGTCTCTATCAAAAAAAAAATATGAAAATTCTTTTTGCTACTAAAGTTTCTAACAAAAAATTATTTATGATAATTATTTCTGCTTTTCATGTTTTGAACAGAAAATACTTTGATAATTTTAGTTGTATAAATTTTATATAATTTTAGTTTAAAAAATACTAGAGGTTTATAAAAGCTTTTTAATTAGTTGATTCCTTTTGCTATTAGAGTTTTATAAAAGCATTTACTGTTTTTTTAGCTATAAGACCTTGAAATTGAAAAGCATTTCAAATGAACTCTGAAAAGGTTGAAAGTTGGCATGGTATCATCATTTCACCCACATAGCATGTGCTAAAGTTGAGAGGGTTATGGGAAAAACTGGATACACTTCGTGTACAAAATGGATAATCTCTTTCGAAGTATCAGGATTTCATACGGAAACTTGTCTGTTATAATAGGCATTTCAAATGAACTACGAAAAGATTGAAAGTTGGCATGGTATCATAATAATAGTTGTGGACAAAGTCTTCACTTTTTCTTAGCTTGTATCCTTTCCTTATTGCGCCGTAACCATGGATAATCTTCATCATTTATTAGGATGCTTGGGTCAGCCTTGACTTTGAAGGGAGGAATTTCATGAAACTTTTCATAATCTTCGGACATGTCTGTCTTGCCCTCCACTCCCACGATGTCCCTTTTCCTGAAAGAACTATGTGGCGCTTTGGCTCGTCGTATGATGTATTTGCTTCCTTATTTTTTCTTTTTCTCGGTTTAGTAGACATGTCCTTCACAAAGATAACATTGCCACATCATTGGCTAGGACAAACGGTTCGTCAGTGTACACAAGATTGTTCAGATCCACTGTTGTTATTCCGTACTATGGGTCTACCTGTACCCCGCCTCTTGACAGATTGCCCATTTGCATTTAAACAAAGGGACCTTAAAATCTACTCCGTAGTCAAGTTCCCATATGTCCACTATGTAACCATAAGATGTGTCCTTTCCCCTCTCGGTGGCTGCATCAAAGCGGACACCGCTATTTTGGTTGGTGCTCTTTTGATCTTGGGCGATCGTGTAAAATGTATTCCCATTTATCTCGTATCTTTTCCAAATCATTACAGTCGAAGATGGTCCCCTGGAAAACGAGTACAGCTCCTCACAAACAGTGTTGTCACCTCTGAGACGTGTTTCCAACCAACTGCTGAAAGTCCTTTTGTGTTCACAAGTAATCCAGTCGTCGCACTGCTCCGGGTGTTTGGAGCGCAGACTGTTCTTGTGTTCATCAACATAAGGGGTCACCAAGCTAGAGTTTTGTAGAACTGTGTAGTGTGCTTGAGACCAAGAATATCCGTCCTTGCATATTATTGTCTCCCCTCCAAGCGTGCCTTTTCCAGTTAGTCTCCCCTCATACCGCAATTTAGGGAGACCTATCTTCTTAAAGCCAGGAATGAAGTCAACACAAAACCCAATGACATCCTCTGTTTGATGGCCCATGGAGATGCTTCCTTCTGGCCTAGCGCTGTTACGGACATATCTCTTTAGGACTCCCATGAACCTCTCAAAGGGGTACATATTGTGTAGAAATACGGGGCCCAGAATGACAATCTCGTCAACTAGATGAACTAGGACGTGCGTCATGATATTGAAGAAGGATGATGGGAACACCAGCTCAAAACTGACAAGACATTGCACCACATCACTCCTTAGCCTTGGTATGATTTCTGGATCGATCACCTTCTGAGAGATTGTATTGAGGAATGCACATAGCTTCACAATGGTTAATCGGACGTTTTCCGGTAGAAGCCCCCTCAATGCAACCGGAAGCAGTTGCGTCATAATCACGTGGCAGTCATGAGACTTTAGGTTCTGAAACTTTTTCTCTGCCATATTTATTATTCCCTTTATATTCAACGAGAACCCAGTCGGGACCTTCATACTGAGCAGGCATTCAAAGAAGATTTCCTTCTCTTCTTTGGTAAGAGCGTAGCTGGCAGGACCTTCATACTGCTTTGGAGGCATGCCATCTTTTTCGTGCAAACGTTGCAGGTCCTCTCGTGCCTCAGTTGTATCTTTCGTCTTCCCATACACGCCCAAGAAGCCTAGCAGGTTCACGCAAAGGTTCTTCATCACGTGCATCACATCGATCGAAGAGCGGACTTCTAGGTCTTTCCAGTACGGTAGGTCCCAAAATATAGATTTGTTCTTCCACATGGGTGTGTGTCCCTCAGCGTCACTCGGAACAGCTAGTCCACCGGGACCCTTTCCAAAGATTATGTGTAAATCATTTACCATAGAAAGTACGTGATCACCGGTACGCATGGCGGGCTTCTTCCGGTGATCTGCCTCGCCTTTGAAATGCTTGCCTTTCTTTCAACATTGATGGTTGGTCGGAAGAAATCGACGATGGCCCAGGTACACATTCTTCCTGCAGCTTCCCAAGTATATACTTTCGGTGTCAGCTAAACAGTGCGTGCATGCATGGTATCCCTTGTTTGTCTATCCTGAAAGGTTAATGAGAGCGGGCCAATCATTGATGGTTACAAACAGCAACGCGTGCAGGCTAAATTCCTCCTGTCTGTTCTCATCCCACGCACGTACATCGTTTCCATTCCACAGCTGTAAAAGTTCTTGAACTAATGGCCTTAGATACACATCAATGTTGTTGCCGGGTTGCTTAGGGCCTTGGATGAGAACTGACATCATAATGAACTTCCGCTTCATGCACATCCAAGGAGGAAAGTTATACATACATAGAGTCACGGGCCAGGTGTTGTGATTGCTTCTCTGCTCCCCGTAAGGATTAATGCCATCCGCGCTTAAACCAAACCATACGTTCCTTGGGTCACATGCAAACTCAGCCCAGTACTCTCTCTCGATTTTTCTCCACTACGACCCGTCAGCGGGTGCTCTCAACTTCTCGTCTTTCTTATGGTCCTCACTGTGTCATCGCATCAACTTGGCATGCTCTTTGTTTCTGAACAGTCGTTTCAACCATGGTATTATAGGAGCATACCACATCACCTTCGCAGGAACTCTCTTCTTGCGGGGCTCGCCGTCAACATCACCAGGGTCATCTCGTCTGATCTTATACCGCAATGCATCGCATACCGGACATGCGTTCAAATCCTCGTACGCACCGCGGTAGAGGATGCAGTCATTAGGGCATGCATGTATCTTCTGCACCTCCAATCCTAGAGGGCATACGACCTTCTTTGTTGCGTACGTACTGTCGGGCAATTCATTATCCTTTGGAAGCTTCTTCTTCAATATTTTCAGTAACTTCTCAAATCCTTTGTCAGGCACAGCATTCTCTGCCTTCCACTGCAGCAATTCCAGTACAGTACCCAGCTTTGTGTTGCCATCTTCGCAATTGGGGTACAACCCTTTTTTGTGATCCTCTAACATGCGATCAAACTTCAGCTTCTCCTTTTGACTTTCGCATTGCGTCCTTGCATCGACAATGACCCGGCGGAGATCATCATCGGGCACATCGTCTGGTTCCTCTTGATCTTAAGCAGCCTCCCCCGTTGCAACATCATCGGGCACATCGTCTGGTTCCTCTTGATCTTCAGCAGCTCCCCCCGTTGCAGCATCACCGTATTCAGGGGACACATAGTTCTCATCATCCTCTTCTTCTTCGCCGTCTTCCATCATAACCCCTATTTCTCCGTGCCTCGTCCAAACATTATAGTGTGGCATGAAACCCTTGTAAAGCAGGTGGGTGTGAAGGATTTTCCGGTCAGAGTAAGACTTCGTATTCCCACATTTAGTGCGTGGACAACACATAAAACCATTCTGCTTGTTTGCCTCAGCCACTTCGAGAAAATTATGCACGCCCTTAATGTACTCGGAGGTGTGTCTGTCACCATACATCCATTGCCGGTTCATCTGCGTGCATTATATATAATTATGTGTGTCAAAAGTAAGAAAATCAGACAAATACCTATCTAAAGTAAGAAAATCAGACAAGTATCAAAAAGAAGATAAGAACAAGAGGCTCACCATGGTGGTGCCGTCGACGAGATCGGCGCGGGCGATCAACGGCGGTGAAAACGGGGACGGGGCGTGACGAACCGCTAAATCTAGACAAATCTCGAAAAAATGGAGAAAACTTAACTAGTGTGGCTCGGGCATTTCATCGAACACCTCATGTGCATAGGAGGTGAACTAGAGCACCCAAATGCCCTCTCCTCGCCGGATTGAAAAAACAGAGCACTGTGGAGTGCTCTGCCGCGGCGGTGGGTATATATAGGCAAGTTATTTGTCCCGGTTCGTGGCATGAACCGGGACTAAAGCCCCCATTCTGTCCCGGTTCAAGCCACGAACCGGGACCGATGATTGTGGGCCAGGAGCGAGGACCATTGGTCCCGGTTCGTGCCTGGAACCGGGACAAATGGTTCAATACGAACCGGGACCAATGCCCACGAGGCCCCGGCCGGCCCCCTGGGCTCACAAACCGGGTCTAATACCCCCATGGGTCCCAGTTCTTGAAGAACTTGAAGAACCGGGACTAATGGGCTGGCTAGGCCCGAACGATAGCCCTGTTTTCTACTAGTGTTGTCAAGTCCAGCTGTAAATGCTCTAAGGTTATCTGCTGGTGGTGGTGGAGGAACTGCTATGTGGCAACGGGCCAACTAAGTTATTTGCACCTCCGTGTCCCACTGGTTGACCTCCTCTTAGGAAATATTCGTTGCGGTGACCGTGAGGGCTCGGTGTTCGTCCATTGACGGCGTTTGAGATTTTGTTGCTTTTGCATAGTGCTCCGATTCACTTCTTTAGGCCCCCCTGACGGTGGTCTGCGGGTGGAGAGCGACTGCGACTGTCCAAGTTCTTCAAGCCCATTCCAATGCTCCACCTTGTACATGCTAAGCCTTCCACGTAGGCAAATAATCTGATGTGGCAAGTTATTTAAGAGGAGAGAGATGGATGTGGTTACCCCAGGAAGAAACAATGCTAAGTACGTGAATCTAGGCAAAACATTTAAATGAAGGAAGCCCACCAATACATGAAGAGGTTTAGTTGCTAAATCATTAAATGAAGCATGCTTAGCTACCATAAGCTAAGCACCTATGCATTGGGAAGTATAGTTGCTAAGCTATTTAATATGCTTAGCACCTCATCTAAGCACCGGTGCATTGGCAGCAGTGTCAAGCCGCAGAGTGACTGATCCAACAACACTCTTTCCTAGAGTACTTAACCAAATACTACAACAAGTCGGACAACATGAAAAAACTATCACTTTAGAAACCATAGTAGAAAACTACCATTTTTGCTCTATTTTTTGTGACAAAAACTACCACTTCTCGTAAGTTACCGACTTGGCCCGCATGTAAGCGTTGAAGTGGCAAAGAAGTGAAACTCCATTAGATTTCCGGTAAGTTTGGAGTTATGGCATGTGGGACCCACATGTCAGCATCAAACTCTTCTACCTCAAGGCAATTTTTTATTTGGGACATTTCGTCAAGCATCTATGCGTGCTCGAGCACGAGCTGCTATGGCCCCTGTCAGACGAGGAGAAGAAGGGCACCAGAGTCATGGCTGCAGCGGGTGAACTGAGGTTGTTCTGGGCAACACACGTGGAGGGTCGAGGCGGATGCATCATCTCCGGTGATTGAACTATATGTGCATGGTGCCAATGAAGCCGGAGCATGGTTGGGCACGATTTAATCTCTGTTTATAAAAAATTTGGATCTACATTGATGGTAGAAATATATGGGCTACCACCAGGGTCTGCGGCAGTAGACTTCTGGTCAATGCTGGCAAAGATGATGTGGCCATGACCATAACTGTAGGCCATATGTTTGTACCGCCCATGCTTACGGAGGTAACAAAAAGATCAGATCCGATTTTTTTTATATAAACAGAGGTCAAATTGGGCTAAACTTTGTCAAAAGATTAAAACAGTTATTTTGTCCCGACGGCAGCGGCCTGGAGTATGGCGGGAAGATTGACAATTACACAAATGAAAATGGAATCCTTGGACCTCTGATTACAGATTCATCTCCGGTAGTCAGACGACACCCTGTCTCCTCAGACCCAGTAGCTTCAGAAGCAGTATATGAGTCTGCAGTACTTCCCTGTAGACAACAGGAAGTACTTCTAAAACATCGATATCAGGGCACATTTCCTAGTGAGGGCGACCTTTCTCTACTACGTCTTCAATGAGAGCCTAGTCTGCCCCAATTCGGAATCTCCCTTGGAGCTGCGGCGGTGGTCTATTGTGATTGATGACCGAGACCGATTGAGGTGGAGAAGGCCGTTGTGCTCACGCACACCTCGATGCTCAGTGTTTGTCTCTCAGACATCGCGTCGTACCGGCCATTCATCTCAACGCTTGAGCTGCGGATGTTCAGAGGATCACTCTATGCCATGCTGTATGAGACGGATTTTTCCTTGATCTTTCTACGAGGGTAAACTTTGGCGCGGAAAGCAGCGTGTCAATTAGGTATACATCATCTTCCTTAGAGTAGGTAATTTTTATTCATATTCATATTTATTCCCACAATTTAGTTTTACCACACTACTAGAAATTATAATTTTTCCTAGGGCCATATACCCTAGGTGAAATACGAAAAAAACTTCAAGGAAAAACTTTACTTGGGCATGCCCTAGGTAAAGAACCCTAGATGGGTAGGTGTAGTATAGGGAAAGCCCTCTTCACCAAGGGTACATCTAGCAAACTCTGGGAAATTTCTTTAAATAGGGAAAGATTTTCATTTTTATGTTATATCCAACATGGAAAGGTAGCTAACCTACATCCATATTAGGCCTTAGTAAAAATATTGTGGCACCCTTTTGCTCTGCCACAACACCATACTTTCCCAAGAGGTGCATCTTCTAGGGAAACACCATGTTCATACATGCCACAACCCAAATGTGTAATCTGAATTTGAATTCACAACTATAGTAATTAACATAACTCAAATTGGAGACGTCACTATCATCTGCCAGAATTGCCGACCATTTCTATAATCGATGATCTTTTTTTTTTCTGCAAATTGGTGGAACAATTTTTGAAATTCACGGACATTTTTCCTGATTTAATGATTTTTAAAAAAAATTCATGATCATTTTTGAATCAGAGAAGATTATAATAATGGATAAAATATTTTATAAGTCTCGAAGAGTTTTTAAATTTTTAGGATATTTATCCATTCCTGAACAGTTTTTGAATTGGCAAAATTTTGTTCAATTTCATTAACACTATTTGATACACATTTTTTAAATCATGAACATTTTTCGATTTACCGAACATTTTTTAAAAATTCTGAACATTTTTTGAACATGCAAACATTTTTTACAAAAATTCGAACATTTTTTGAATCCACAAATATTTTATGAGTTATTATACATTGTATTCAAAAATTCTCATTTTTTTATTTTCAAAACTTTTTTGAAGTCCCAAATTATTTAAAGTAGAAAAAAGGGAGAAAAAGAAGTAAAAAACTAAATTGAAAAACAGGCCGCCTGGACATGGGCTAGCCCAAACGGATGCACTGCTTCTTCTCCCGGCGCGCAGAGCATAGTATAGGAGGTCCCTACTGCATGGGCCGGCCCAGGCGAGGGATTCCCCTGTGTAAAATATTTTTTATCACATACAGGTGGCATTTATGGGTAATATTTCGCAACTTTGGGGGCAATTTCCGTGTTGTACCTTAAGAAGCAACAACCCCTTCTATTATTAAGTGTAGTTGGGCTGCTACTGGGCCCTTCAAACACTCCTCAGTGAATCAGGTAAATGACACTGCTACAGCGCATCGTTTCATTGTGAGTGGTTTTTATTTATTCTTGTTGATGTTTATTTCTCCATTATCGACTGAAAATTGAGTTTATCCCTTAATTTATGGATTGCTCTATAGTAGCACTCGGTCAAATTTGAGCACATTTTTTGCATTGGTTACCTAGTAGTAAACTTGCAATGGTAAAAGGAATTTTATGTATCTAATGGCCTGTTCGGGAACGCTCCAACTCTCAGCTTCCTCGACTCCACACAGGAAGCTCAGTCGAACGCTCTATCACCAGGAAGCTGGAGTCGAGAAGCTAGCGAGGTGTCGTAGTGTAAAAAAGGTGGAGTTGGGGAAGCAGCCCTTTTCCAGATCTGTGGATAGCCAGAAGTTGGAGTTGAGGGTAATTACCACCAGGTTGCCACCGCCAAGTGAGTTTCAACGTACCGGTTCGCTTTCTTTCCCGAACTCTCCTTCTCTCACGTTGCCAATTCGTTTTGGGCCCCGAACCTGACCTGCTAATTGCGCCAAATGGGCTGGCAACCCCGTGCCTGAGGATAGAAAACGAAGCTGTGTTGCCGAACGCTTTCCAGGTCGCTACCTGAAGCGAGAAGCTATGCGAGAAGTTGGATTTAGGAAGTTTTTGAGAAGTTGGGGCGTTCCCAAACAGGTCCTAAGTCTCTGCATTATGGAACATTTAAATTTACAAGACCGTCCGCCGTGTAAAAAAAATTTGACGCAACGGTTGGCTTTCCATGGTTATATTATGATTCTCTCCCCCGTTCTCGTAATGTAACTAAGTTATTGGAGATATTGTCACTACTATGAATAATTTGTAGTTTTATTTTCACTTTCGTGCACTTTTTATTTCTTACATCGCGGTGACAAAAAGATGAACCTGCATACCCATATTGAAAATTTTAAAAAGTTAAACCTGCATACCCATATCGAATCCTGGCTCTGCCACTGCTTAATAGGTACATACGATGAATACTCAATATTCAACAAGCACTTAGCAGTGCAATGTAGGAAGCGATCTAATATTCAACAATGTAAATTACAACCTAGAACATGAATAAGTAATGACCCATGATGATAGGACACCTATCTTGAAAACAAATTGAAATCAGTCTCCTAACTACACCATGAGCATGACTAAGGCGGATCATTCATTGGCGACCTTTCCTAGTTAGCAATGCACTTAAGTGCACTATGTATGTACATATGTCCATAAAATGTACTAAGGGGTTTACTGTTGAGCTTTTTCTAGCTTGAGATTTTAGTCTCAACTCCTGGTTCTCGTCTGTAGTGAGTACAAGTCATCATAGCCAAGGCTAATCTCGTTTTCTTGCTCTTTCACATTGAGCGACCCATAGAACAAGAAAATAGGACGACGACCTCTGGCTCAACGGTTAAGGCCC
>NC_041385.1:851814444-851850029 GCF_002162155.2 Triticum dicoccoides | reverse complement strand
CACACACATGTGCATATTAATCATCATATTATTAGTGAAAAGGTGTTACCTGCAAGAGCCTAAGAGACCCAATTTGTAGCAAGTTCACACTCTAAAGCAATTTTACTTAGAATGCAAGTCTCTCTCTATGGTGAACGCTTTACAAGTTGTAGTAACGGGAGTAATATTACTGCAGTACCAAACATATATCATATGCACATCATCAACATCATATTAAATCCATCATGCTATGTTCCGCATATTTTGACAAACAAATGAATAAAGTTGCATGCATGCCAATTAATTAGGTATCATACTCCTCATAGACATCTAATGTACTCTAGATTTTTTTAGTTGAATATACCTAATCGTAAAGTTCATTATCAAGATATATTTGTAAACCACACACGTATTGGGATACTTAACGACACACACATACATATACACTACACTAATACAAGATTCACAATTAATCCAAGAAGACAAGAAATTTTATCATTTCTTATTCGATCGCATTTATGTTAAATTAATTTACACATTTTAAGGTGTATTTTATTAAGAAATGTATTTTTATTACAAAAAAATGTGTAAATTTAGCATAATAATTAGTTATCATTGTGATTTGAAAAAATAACTTATAAAAATATATTTAAATTTAGTATAAATATTGATATTTATTTGACTCGCACTAAGGCCCAATATTTGTTGGATGCATAGACAGGGCAAGGGGGTTACATGAGAAGTGTGTTAATTCTTCCAATTATTACCAACTCGGCTAAACTACAAAGACGTGCCGCGGCGGTGCTTTCTTGAGAGTTGAGACCGTCTGCAGCCAAAAAACGCTGCAAGCACAGTACGAGGTCAGGCAGCTAGCAATACCCGGCAAATTCTCACAGGGATCCCATTATTTCTCCGCTATACAAACGCCACTCCTCAAAACAAAATTCCAAGAACCTTACTTTTGTTCGACGGAGGCCATGACAGTGGTCAGCAGCAAGTAGAAGAAGGCACGGTCGAAGAGTCAAGGCGTGTACCGGCTCGGCAGCGGCAAGTATCGGGCGCAGATATGGGACCCTTCGTAGTGAGCTACCAAGCACCTCAGCACCTTCTCCACCACCGAGGAGGCCACCACAGCGTACGATGTGGCGGCTATAATGACGTGTCATGCAGCGACGGTTGTGTTCTACTTCCAACAGCACACAACCAGCAAGGCCGATGGCACGTCGCTCCTCCACGTCTCCTACGCGGATAAAGGCGCCGACGGTGAGGCTCCGGTAGTGCGCGTCCCATCCCCGAACAAGAACGCCAAGGCAAACAAGGGAGAGGCGCCACTCATCCACATCTCTTGAACGGACAAGGCTATCAACACCGATGGTGGTGATGCGTCGCTCATCCACCCCTTCTGCTTGGACAAAGGCGCCGACAGTGAACCTTCGTTCGTGCGCATCACCTGCGTGGACAAGGACAAGGACGTTGAGGGTGAGGCGCCGCTCCTACACAACTCCTTCGTAGACACGGTCGTCAACGCCGATGGCGGCAGCTCACCACTTGTGCGCGTCTCCTGCTTGAATAGTGTGCCGATGGTGAACCTATGCTCGTGCGCATCACTTGTGTGAACAAGGACAAGGCCATCGAGGAAAAGGCCTCACCTGCACGGATAAGGTGGCTGATGGCGGGGCAGACAATGGCGCCAAGGCTGGGTCATGCCCAGGCAATGACGCGGTGTGAAGGGTCAGGAAGAGGGTCCAAGCCGGAGGCAAGGAACCTATTCCATGATGTGCACTGAAGAACCAACTACAAGTATGCAGTGTAGATTAGAGATGGCGAGGAAAAGTCTCAGTGGCTCGGTGTTGGAATTCGACACTCCAGAAATCGATCACAAAATTGCATAAACACACACGCATAAAAAAACTAACAATCAAAGGCCCTTTTCGTGCCCTTTTCCCCTCTCTTATTTCTTTTCTGTTTTATTTGCATACAATCTTGCAAAGCCTCATGTTTGTATATATCTGCACAAAGTTGATGCACTTAAACCTGTTGAAGATATGGTTGTGCATGTATATTGTATATCTTGGCCCACCTCCTCGTCCTTGTATAGTTGAGGTCGAGGCACACTTTGTACACCCATATATACGTGTGTTATGCACCGATCAATACATCGAGTTGCATTGCCAAAGTAATCCCTCTCAACATGGAACCATACCAACGATCCTAACCCAAAACCTGCCGCCGCGATCTCCATCGCAGTCGCCGCCGCCGCACTTCGCCGCCGCTGCCACACCCTGCCGCCGCCCGTGCCCCAGCCCGCCTTTCTTCCCCCTCCCTGCTTTCGCTACCCCTCATCTAACCCTAACCTCCGCCGCTGTTCCACATAGCCGCCACCACCTCTAGCCGCCGCATCCTCCTCCCGAGCAGCACCACACCTTCCCTCATCCCGAGCCGACATGGAATCTCCCGGTTCCTCCGTCTCCACCCGCACCAACCCGTTTGCCGGTCCCGACCCCGTCCTCATCCGTGATCTCAATATCCTCGGTCGGGTTTTCGTCATCCTCGATCACACACCTCCACCTACTATACATGGAGCACGTATTTCTCCCTTGTGTTCCGTGAGTACAATCTCCGGGATCACGTCAATGGCTCCGTGGACTCCTGCTTCATGGAGAACGATGATGAGTGGATGACCATCGATGCCACCCTCATCCGCTAGTTCTACACCACCATCTCGAAGGACCTCTTCCACACGGTGGTCTCCGCCGAGGATGATGCTCACGCCGTCTGCACCAAGCTCAACGGCCTCTTCACCGGCAACATGCTTCAGTGCAAGGTTTTCTTGCATGGCGAGTTTTTTGGGTGTCAGCAGCACGACTCTTCCACTGACGACTATTGCATGCGCCTCAAGAAGCTTGTCGATAAGCTCTGTGACCTCGGTGAGAAGGTCTGCGACAAGCTTCTTCTCAGCATGCTCATCGCCGGCCTGAACGACGACTTCGGGAATGCTGCCTCCAACCTCCCCCTCATCACCGATCCGACTTTCCCCAAGGTCGTGGCGTACCTGAAGCTCGAGGAACGCAGGATAAAGATGGCGCACACTCGGGCCACTCACACGACCCTCACCGCCGGCCCCCGAGGTGGTGCCCCGCCTGCCGCCCCACATCCTCAGCCGCGGCCTGGCCCGGGCCCCTACCAGGCGCCGCCCCTGCCGAGGTTCCCGTTCCCGCAGCCGCCGGCTCCCCAGCCGGCCCCGCCGATCGCAGCCGTGGCAGCCACATTGGTCGCACGCCACAGCAGCAGCCGGCCGCCACCCAGGGCGGGGGGCCCTCGCCAGCAGCAGCAGCTGCACCAGCCGACGCCATGGCAGGTCAGCCAAAACCCCTGGACGGAGGTTGTCACGCGTACTCCATGTCTGTACTGCGCGCCCCCTTCCCCGGCTTCTTTGGAGCCCGTCCGTCCACTCATCAAGCGCTCCACGTGCCCCCTCAGTCGTACGCGCCCGTGCTGCCTTACGGCCACTCCGTGCCCTGCGGGGCGCCTCCTCCGGCCGGTGGGTACCCCCGCTCCTCGCGGCGCCACCACCACAGCCGCAGCCTTCGGCTCTGGCGCTTCCACCGGCACCCTGGGATCCGCGCTCCTAGCGGCTCTCCACTCCGCTCCCATGCCGCAGCAGTACACCGGTGGTCGCGACTGGTACATGGACACAGGAGCCACGGCTCACATGGCCTCCAACCCTCGTAACCTTCTCTCCGCCCAACCCATTCAAACCACTGCGCGCATTACCGTGGGTGACGATTCTTCCATGCCCATTACTCATGTTGGTCATGCTGCTTTTCCATCTAACTCCATGCCTTTATCACTTTCTAATATACTTGTCTCTCCTGACATTATTAAAAACCTTGTTTCCATTCGTTCTTTTACACGTGAAAATCCCGTCACCGTTGAATTTGACATGTTTGGATTTTCTATTAAGGATGCTCGTACCCGGATGGTGCTCCACCGATGTGAAAGCCCCGACGAGCTCTACCCAGTCCACTCATACACCTCCTCCGTCGCCGCACCCATGGTGCTTTCCACTGGAGTGGACCTCTAGCATGCTCGAATAGGACATCCCAACCCAGCCACCCTTCGTCATATTCTTCGGAGTTTTTCCTTCACGTGTAATAAGATCGACGATCACACTTGTCATGCATGTCATCTCGGCAAACATGTTCGTCTTCCATTTAGCACTTCATCGCATGTTGCATCATACTCGTTTGAGTTAATTCATAGTAATGTTTGGACCTCTCCTGTTGCGAGCCATACGGTCTATCTTTATTATCTTGTTATACTTGATGATTTTATGCACTATGTGTGGACCTTCCCGTTATGGCGAAAGTCGGATGCTGTTGCCACTCTCACCAAATTTTACTCTTATGTCTTCACACAGTTTGCATGTTCCATCCATGCGTTGCAAACAGACAACGGGAAGGAGTTTGATAATCTTGTCATCCGCAACCTTCTCACCACACACGACATGATCTTTCGTCTTACTTGCCCGTATACTTCGCAACAGAATGGGCGCGCTGAGTGATGTCTACTACACAACCTTCTTCTTGTAGATGTTGTTGGGCCTGCAAGTGCACAGGTTTGTAGGACAGTGGCAAATTTCCCTCAAGTGGATGACCTAAGGTTTATCAATCCGTAGGAGGCGTAGGATGAAGATGGTCTCTCTCAAGCAACCCTGCAACCAAATAACAAAAAGTCTCTTGTGTCCCCAACACACCCAATACAATGGTAAATTGTATAGGTGCACTAGTTCGGCGAAGAGATGGTGATACAAGTGCAAAATAGATAGTAGATATAGGTTTTTGTAATCTGAAATAATAAAAACAGCAAGGTAACTAACGGTAAAAGTGAGCGTAGACGATATTGCAATGATAGGAAACAAGGCCTAGGGTTCATACTTTCACTAGTGCAAGTTCTCTCAACAATAATAACATAGAAAGATCATATAACAAGCCCTCAACATGCAACAAAGAGTCACTCTGAAGCCACTAATAGCGGAGAACAAACATAGAGATTATGGTAGGGTACGAAACCACCTCAAAGTTATTCTTTTGGATCAATCTATAAAAGAGTTCGTACTAGAATAACACCTTAAGATACAAATCAGCCAAAACCCTAATGTCACCTAGATACTCCATTGTCACCTCAAGTATCCGTGGGCATGATTATACGATATGCATCACACAATCTTAGATTCATCCAACCAACATAAAAGTACTTCAAAGAGTGCCCCAAAGTTTCTACCAGAGAGTCAAGAACGTGTGCCAACCCCTATGCATAGGTTCCCAATGTCACGAAACCCGCAAATTGATCACCAAAACATACATCAAGTGACACATGATATCCCATTGTCACCACAGATAATCACGGCAAGACATACATCAAGTGTTCTCATAAAAGGCTCAATCTGATAAGATAACTTCAAAGGGGAAACTCAATTCATCACAAGAGAGTAAAGAGGGAGAAACATCATAAGATCCAACTACAATAGCAAAGCTCGGGATACATCAAGATTGTATCACCTCAAGAACACGAGAGAGAGAGAGAGATCAAACACATAGCTACTGGTACATACCCTCAGCCCCGAGGGTGAACTACTCCCTCCTCGTCATGGATAGCACCGAGATGATGAAGATGGCCACCAGTGATGGGATCCCCCTCCGGCAGGGTGCCGGAACAGGGTCCCGATTGGTTTTTGGTGGCTACAGAGGCTTGCGGTGGCGGAACTCCCGATCTATCTTCTGTTCTGGAAGTTTTAGGGTACGTAGGTATATATGGGTGCAGGGGGTACGTCGGTGGACCTCCGGGGTGCTCACGAGGCAGGGGGGCGTGCCCAGGGGGGTGGGCGCGCCCCCCACCCTCGTGGGCAGCCCGGGACTCCCCTGACGTGCACTCCAAGTCTATCAGGTTGCTTTCCTTCCAAAAATAACTTCTCTAGTTGATTTCGTTCCGTTTTGACTCCGTCTGATATTCCTTTTCCTCGAAACACTGAAATAGGCATAAAACAGCAAATCTGGGTTGGGCCTCCGGTTAATAGGTTAGTCCCAAAAATAATATAAAAGTGGATAATAAAGCCCAATATTGCCTAAAACAGTAGATAAAGTAGCATGGAGCAATCAAAAATTATAGATACGTTGGAGACGTATCACTGAGCGCGTGCTTCGCACTCTTAATGACTGCGTCCGCACGCTTCTCTTTCATGCCAACGTGCCCCCGTGGTTTTGGCCCGACGCGCTTGCCACCGCATCACTTCTCATTAACATCCGCCCTTGTCGCACTCGTGGGAATATTGCGCCTGACCACCTCTTGTTTGGCATGCCACCCTCCTACGATGAGCTACGCATCTTCAGTTGCTTGTGCTACCCTAGCATTGCTTCCACTACTCCGCATAAGCTCCCTCCTAGGTCTTTGGCCTGCATCTTTCTTGGCTATCCACCCAACACCAAAGGCTACCGCTGTTATGATCCTATCTCACATCGGGTGATCACTTCCCGACACGTTTACTTTGATGAGAAGGTTTTTTCGTTTCAGCAGGTACGTTCGGATGTTGCGGCCTTGCGCCCTTCCAGTGGTCCTATGGTGAGCTTTCCAAGTGACGGTCGCTCGAGAGCATCTCTTGGGCCACCTCCTGGCTTTGAGGGAGCCCCTCGCACCGCGGGTCGAGTCCCTTCCCGTCTGCCTGCCTCAGGGGCCGTGCCCTCATACTTCTCTGTCGTATCTATAATTTTTGATTGTTTCATGCCAATATTATTCAACTTTTACATACTTTTGCCAACTTTTTATATGATTTATTTGTGCTAACTTACTTATCTAGTGCCCAGTGCTAGTTCCTGTTTGTTGCATGTTTTTGTATCGCAGAAAATCCATATCAAACGAAGTCCAAACGTGATGCAACTCAACGGAGAATTATTTTGGAATATTTGTGAATTTTAGGAGTTGGAATCACCGCAAACGGAGGCCCACACGGACCACGAGACACCAGGGCGCGCCCCAGGCCCCTGTCGCGTGGTGGTGGGTGCTGCCCTCCTCGAACCTCGGTTGGATCTCTACTTCGGGTGCAAGAAAGCTTATATCCAAAAAAATCGTGTAAAAGGATCAGCGCAATTGGAGTTACGGATCTCCGTGAATATAAGAAATGGTTTTCGGCCAGATTTGGGAGCGCGAAACAGAAGAGAACAGAGAGGGAGATCCAATATCGAAGGGGCTCCGCCCCTCCGCCTCCATGGAGGACAAGAACCAGAGGGGGAACCCTCCTCCCATCTAGGGGAAAGTTCAAGGAAGAAGAAGAAGAAGGAGGGGGGCTCTCTCCCCCTCTCTCTCCAGGTGGCGCCGGAGTGCCGTCGGGGCTAGGATCATGACGCGATCTACATCAACAATCTTGCTACCGTCAACACCAACTCTCTCCCCCTCTATGCAGCGGTGTACCACCCCTTCTCCCTGCTGTAATCTCTACTTAAACATGGTTCTCAACTCCATATACTAGTTCCCAATGATCTATGGTTATCCTATGATGTTTGAGTAGATCCGTTTTGTCCTATGGATTAATCGTGATCTTGGTTGGTATGATTGTATATTTTATTTATGGTGCTGTCCTACGGTGCCCTCCGTCTCGCGCAAATGTGAGGGGGGCCCGCTGTAGGGTGTTGCAATATGTTCATGGTTTGCTTATTGTTAGTGTTGCGGGGGTGATAGCAGCCTAAACGCGGATTAGTGGGTTATGGCATATGGGAGTAAAGATGACTTGATACTTAATGCTATGGTTGGGTTTTATGACCTTAATGATCTTTAGTAGTTGCGGATGCTTGCTAGAGTTCCAATCATAAGTGCATATGATCCAAGTAGAGAAAGTATGTTAGCTCATGCCTCTCCCTCATATAAAATTACAAGAATGATTACCGGTACTTGTTATCGATTGTCTAGGGACAAATGACTTTCTTGTTGACAAAAGCTATCTATTTTTACTACCTTGCATTTTATTCGTAGTTTTATTCTCGCAAAGTACCATAGTTTTATTCTTGCAAAATAGTTTCATACTTGTTCTAGGTAAAGCAAACGTCAAGTGTGCGTAGAGTTGTATCGATCGTTGATAGAACTTGACGAAATATTTGTTCTGCCTTTAGCTCCTCGTTGGGTTCAACACTCTTATTTATCAAAGAAGGCTACAAATGATCCCCTATACTTGTGGGTTATCACACCCCTCCTCGGGTCGGCATTCCCGACCCCGGCGCCCCCGGTGCCTGCGGCGTCTCCGGCACCCTCGATGCCCTCAGCGTCTCCGATGCCCTCGGTGTCCCGCTCGGCCGACGCGGCCTCGGAGGCGGGCTCATCATCGTCCTCACCCGCCGCTGCCCCGGACCAGCTGCCCCGCCCAATGACTTACTCTCGGGCTGGCACTCTTTGCTCGAGCATGCGGTATATCAGCGATGAGTACCTTCTCGCTGCTTGCGCCTCTGAGCCGTCTCCTCTCCCATCGTCAGCTCGAGCCGCCCTCCGGGATCCTCATTGGCTCTCTACGATGCAGGAAAAGTTCGACGCTCTCCAACGGAACCACACCTGGCAGCTCGTCCCTCGACCGCCTAGTGCCAACATCACCACGGGCAAGTGGGTCTTCCGGCACAAGACTCGTCTGGACGGTACTCTCGAGCGCTATAAAGCTTGCTGGGTTGTTCGGGGCTTTCAGCAACGCGCGGGTGTGGACTTCACTGACACTTTTTGCCCCGGTTGTTAAACCGGGCATGATCTGCACCGTGCTCGAGTTAGTCGTCTCTCGTGCCTGGCCCATGTATCAGTGAGACGTTTCCAACACCTTCTTGCACGGCCACCTCGCTGAGCAGGTGTTTTGTGAGTAGCCCACTGGCTACGTCGACGCCGTGCATCCTGACCACGTGTGCTCGCTCTCCCATTCCCTTTACGGGTTGAAGCAGGCGCCCCGGGCCTAGTACCAACGCATCGTTGTGTTCCTGCAGACGCTTGGATTCACATCCACTCGCTCTGATGCGTCCTTCTTCGTTTATCATCATGGAGCTGCCACAGCCTACCTATTGCTCTATGTCAACGAAATCATCCTGACAGCATCCACTGCCGAGCTTCTTCAGCGGCTCACCGCTCGTCTTCGCGATGAGTTTGCCCTCAAGGACTTGGGGCCCCTGCACTACTTCCTCGGCATCGAGGTGGTTCGACGGCCAGATGGGTTTTTCCTGCACCAGCAGCGGTATGCCCATGAGCTTCTTGAGCGTGTTGGCATGCTTAATTGCAAGCCCGCCGCCACGTCTGTCGACACCAAGGCCAAGGTTTCAACTCTGGAGGGCTCTCCCGCATCCGATGCGGCCTTCTATCGCTCTATTGTGGGCGCTCTGCATTGCCTGACCCTGACACGCCCCGATTTGCAGTATGTTGTTCATCAGGTTTGCCTTGACATGCACTCTCCATGTGACTCTCATTGGACCTTAGTGAAGCGTATTCTCCGTTACATATGCGACACCCCGTCCTTGGGACTCACGCTGACGGCCTCCGCCTCCACCGACCTTGTCGCCTATTCTGATGCGGACTAGGCTGGTTGCCCGGACACACGGCGCTCCACCTCGGGCTACTGTGTCTACCTTGGGCCTTCGCTGATCTCGTGGTCGTCCAAGCGACAACCCATGGTGTCCCGCTTGAGTGCCGAGGCAGAGTATTGGGCAGTGGCTAATGCTGTTGCCGAATGCGCTTGACTTCATCAGCTGCTCCAGGAGTTGCTTTGTGAAGTTCACAAGGCCACGCTCATCTACTGCGATAACGTCTCCGTCGTGTACCTCTCCACCAACCCAGTCCATCATCGTCGAACAAACCATATTGAGCTCAACATTCACTTTGCTCGCGAGCAGGTGGCTCTTGGGCGCATCCGGGTCCTTCACGTCCCAACGGCGCAACAGTTCGCCCATGTGATGACGAAGGAATTTCCTACTTCCGTATTTGAGGAGTTCAGGTCCAGTCTTTGCGTCTTTGGCGACGCTTCGACTGCGCGCAGGGGGGGGTATGGTTGTGCATGTATATTGTATATCTTGGCACACCTCCTAGTCCCTGTATAGTTGAGGTCGAGGCCCACTTTGTACACCCATATATACGTGCATATATACGTGCGTTATGCACCGATCAATACATTGAGTTGCATTGCCAAACTAATCTCTCTCAACAAAACCTATCTGTACTTGCTTCGAGTCCAAACTGGGCTCGGCTTAATACACCTTAACTAATTAGACAAGAGTTTCTTTGAAAGTCTTACCTAAACTCTTCCGACTGAATATGAGGAAGCCTATAAACAATGAGCTAGTATCATTTGTTTAATATAGATTGAGGTCTTCTTCGGACTTGATGCACAAATAGATGGAATAGCAGCAAATAGTTTGATGATTGGGCCATACCTGTCATAATCACGATTAATATTTGTCAAGCGAGTCATGGATGTGTTTTTGCAAAAAAATAAAGTGCAACACTGGTAATTTAGCGAAAAGTTTCAAAGTGGTGGTTTTTGTAACCATGACCGCATACAATTCAGGTTGTTTTTTACTAGTTACTAAAACCAGGTACTCAAAATACTTCTTTTACAGTTTTATTACTACTAGAAAATATAAAAAAGTTTAGATCGCTAAAATAGTGATCTAAACACAGTTATATTTCTTTGCAGAGCGAGTATTTCTCACCACCAAGTTTTTCCTAGACCTCAGCCGCCATAAGTAACTGCACATCGTTGCTGCAGAAATTCCGGTTTCTGTTGAAAATATACACCCTCCGTCCCAAAGTTGTACCAAGTCTGTGACACTTGTTTTGGATGGATCAGATAACATTTTAATGAAGCGATTATCTTTACGACAGTATCTAAGATGTGAGGATTGCTGAAGGGTGGGTGGTGGTCTGAACTCTGAAGAAGGACCGGAGTGGTCTGGAAGAGGTGTAGTAGTTCAGCAGACTAGCACAGGGACAGATGATGGGCAGTGGATAACAAACGGGCTGCACACACGCGACGGTACATACGTGCCCTTTTCTCCTCCTCCTCCAGCAGCCTGCCACCCCACTTGCAGACACCACATATGGATATAGCTTTTCCGATTCTGTCCCGATCTTTCTCCAGGATTCCAGACCAGCTAGTACCAGTAGTGTACGCGTTTGCTTCGCATGCACACCGTTGTGTGCCTGCGGCAATGCTACACGTACAAACGATTTACAGGCTTTTACAAGATGGTTAACCTTGATTGGTCAATAGGTGAGCGGGGCGGCCCACCCCCTTGAAAATCAGGGGGGGAGGTTTGTGATTGATTGTTAGATGGAAGGAGCGTGTAAAAGCGTGTAAGTCTTTGTATGTCTAGCATTTTTGGTGTGCCTGGATGAGTGAATGGTCTGCCGTAACCAACTGAAATTTCGTCGTCGCTTCAGTACGAGTCAAGCCGCCAGGTTAGGACACACACAGATCACACTCAGCCCCAAGTCTTAATTTCAAATCCCAAATTATAGTAACAGCAGCCGCAGCACATATTCACTAGAGTACAAAAATTACAGCAGCTGCGGCATCGCTTCAGCATCCAGCAAGCTAGAGCTGGAAGCTTCAATATGCAGCAAGCTAGAGTTTTGGAAGAGTAACGAATTCGGTACACTCAAAATGGTCATCAGAGTAACGAATTCGGTACAAAGATCACAGTCCTCGGGGGTGTCTGGCAGTGGTGGAGGAAGTGCTTTCTGGCGGGGTTGGGTCGTTGGTTGACTTTCTCTCAAGGGTGCTTGTTAGAAACTCACTACTCTCTCTCAGATCCACAGGAGGGTAGGTTCGGTTACAACAATCTGGTGGAATTGGGGAGCATATAAGGAGGAAGAAACTCACACGATACAACTGAATACAGGGGACACACACAGAAACCACTGACGCCTGTCACCGCCGCCGTTCGCTGTCATTGCTCCTCCTTAAGCGCTGGTGGGTACTCGAACATGTATGAAACCCATTGCAGGCCCGAGAATTTGTGGTTGGGCTTTCTGGTACGGGCGTTCTCCGTGGGCTGAAATCACTATTTTGACCCTTTCAGCAAACTTTGTCACAAAGTGAACTCGACATGAAAGTATTTCACGATCTAACCCTTTTAGAAACGCCGTAGCCCGCGGCGTTTCTGGCCAACATACCAACGCCGAGGTAGCTAGCGCTTCTATCCAACAAAGAAACGCCGAGGTAGCTCGCGTTTCGGACCAGATGAGAAACGCCATAGGCCTCGGCAGGAATGGCTGGAGGAGGCAGTTTCAATTTGGTTGTACGATGTACATATGGTGGTTTCGGCTAGTAATAAATGAAGAAGGAAGGTGCGTAAGGTTACGTAGAATTCATTCCTAAGTGTAGCATTTTTGTAGTTAGAGATGGATGACACATGCACCCGTTGGATGGGAAGACAAATGAACGGAGATGAAATAGTCTGATGGAAACTAACCCATCAGACTTCTGTCCCTTTCTTTTTTTACTATTTACTAAACTACTCCCTCTGTAAGGAAATATAAGTTCATGTGGATCACTAAAGTAGTGGCACTGTTATATTTCTTCACGGAGGGAGTATTTCTCACCGCCGAGTTTTTGCTAAACCTCGGCCACCGTAATTAACCGCACATCGCTGTTGCAGAAATTACGGTACAGTTGTTTCTGTGGTTGTGCATCAAGGGGCTTCAAGACGAGGTGAGCCTGTTCTAGGTACGCATGCACTAAGGTGATGGTTGCAGCGGTGCGTTGGTGCTAGCGTCGCCACGGGCAGTCGACCATGGTGTTGTGGTGGTTGTGACGTCCTTCAGATCCAATTGGTCATGGTTTCGGCATTGTTGAATACTACTAGCAGAGTCGCGACCCAGTCTCGCAGGTTTGATGTGGCTTGTCTCCCTCCCAATTGTCTGTAGAGGTGGTGAAGCGTTTGGCTCTGAGCGAAAGCTTGTTTCTTTGACGGGGGTCAATGCCGATGATGATGGCGCTTGTGGGAGTCATTCTCCTTGTTGGTGACATTGTCGAAGAGTTCTTCCTCACCACTGCGTCGGGGCTGGTCGGCGTAGAGAGCGACGTTGGGGGCTATTGGAGAGGCTGATCCTTTCCAGGGGTTTCGTGGAGGGGTCGTGAACGGGTTTGGACGAAACCTTATGTTCGCCTAGAGCCGACAGCGTTTGCGGGTGTTGCTTTTCTTCTTGAAGGAGTTCTCGATGCTCTTGCTTACAATCGCTCCGGGGAGATGTCATGCTAGTTGAAGGTGTACTGTTTGGGTTGTCATTGATTGTTTTTCTTTTTCCTTTTTTTGTTGTTGTGGTTTTCGGCCTAATTTCCCTCATAAGCCGGGAAACTTTATATTTATGTTTCTCTCTTACTGAAATTGGCAAAGCACCTGTCCTGCAAGTTACAGAAATATAGTATATAGAAATATCATAGCTTCAAATCCCAAAAATCACTAAAAGTGCTGCTCAAAATTTAAATAACGTACGGGCGGAAACACATACATACGTGCCGTTCTCTCACCCACTCGTCAGCTACAGCTTGAGCGGTCTCGATGAGTACTACTACTAGTCGTCAGGGTCTCTGTCTCGCCACACTTGCATGCAGACCCATGTGGTCGTATCACACTCCATTCTATCCGCAATCTTTATCCACGATTCCAGACCAAATAGTAGTAGAAGTATTAGTCTACACGTTCGCCACGTGCACATATCGTTGAATGCCTGGATGAATGGTCTGCGGTAACTAACTGAAATTTGGTCAAGGAAATGGATGTTGTGTCGTCGTCGTCGCTTCAGCAGGAAGCAAGACAAAGCTGGAAGGATCTCTTCCTCTATGGAAACATTTACCCAAGTTAGGACAGAGATCACAGTCAGTCCCAAGTCTGAACTTCAGATCCCAAAATTTGCAGCAGCAGCACATATTCAGGAGTAGAAAACTACAGCAGCTGCGGCGTCGCTTCAGATGAGCTGGAAGTGGAAGGATCTTCTTCACTTCTTCTTCAGTTCTTCTTCTTCTTCTTGTCCGGGAAAGGATGGGCGCAACAACCTGCTGAGGTGGGAATATGCATGTGGTTAGATTAGGAAAGAGATCACGGTCACCTCCCACTCCCAGTTCGTTCCCTGTCTGAATTATCCCAAAATGATTTGTTGGGCAAGGTGCTTACACCAGCCGGTTTATTTGCTTAAAGTGGGAGAAATATCGCAATCAAACGGTTCCGAAATCGTTCCTTGTCTGATCCCAAGATGGTCATAAGAGTGACGACTTTCAGTACAAGATCACATCTCTGAGGTTGTCTAGTGCTGGCGGTGGAGGAAGTGCTATGCGGTGGCGGGCCAACTAAATTATTTGATCATCCGTGTCCCATTGGTTGACTTCCTCTCAGGAATGTTCATGGTGGTGATGGTGAGATCACGCAGTCACGCTGTTCGATGTTCTTCAATGTTGTTTGAGGTTCTCCCGGTGGAACATTGCCCTCCTAGTTCCTCAAGCCGCTGGGTGATGGCATTCCAAGTTAGTGACTTTTGCTGTACTTCTTCCAGACGTCGGATTTCCTTGCAACTGATGCAACAACACTCATTAATCATGCTCATTTTGGGTGTGATCCGGTGGTGGTGGGTGACAAGAACAAAGGGTTGGCTGCATGCATGACAGGGCTGGGTTTCTGTTATGGCGCTGCTAGAAAGAGGGAGCGAGAGGGCCGACTGGGGGCCTTTTGCCCACGGTCAGGCAAGAGGGAAGGGATTTCCTTCTTAATTCTTTCTTGATTAGATTGATACATCTCCTCTCTTTATATAGAGAGGTTTACTTGACTCCCAAGCAAGGCTTACTTGACCCCTAAGCAAGCGAGCCTTATCCCTAATTAACCCTAAGACTAACGGGCCCATTAGGCCCATTACGTACTCTAACACTACACCCCACCTAGACATGCAACTTGCCCTCGAGCTGCAGCCTAACCAACTTATAACCACTGAACGCAACACAAACCTAACACCTAAAAACAAGCCCTTTACATCTCGGCTTGTGTTATTACTCTCAACATGAAATAGACTGGGACGCTTTATTTTGGACGTGCACGTGTACAGCCACCTGGATCCCATGGACACCACCTGGACAAAAGGAGTGCATGTGTATGGCTGTTGGTCTGCACCACGCAGGAAAGAGTGGAGGACTTGCGATGGAGAATGACGAGGAGGGGTGCGCCCCCCCCCCAACCGCCGATGTCGCAGACTTTGAGGTCGCTGCCCGCGGGGAAAACAGCATGCCCGCCGCCCATGGGGGAAACCGCATGCCCAAGATCCCCGATGCAGCGGATGAGATCGAGGTCCTTTGCGCAGCGAAGGGCAACTTGGAGGAGCGGCAGCTGCAGACCACGCATCTCTCGCACACGCCGCCGCGCTAGGAGGTCGCGCGCAGCAGCCTGCAGCCTCACCGCCGCCGACACGTGGCGGGTAGCGATCCAAGACGGAAGCGGTGACGGCGACGGCGGGGACTTGATCTGCTGGATGTGGACGCCCTAGGACGGCGGCGACGCTGATGGGAACGAGGTCGTCGCAGTCCCGTCAAAGGGCATCCCATACTCGGCGGCGAAGCTGACCGGCGGTGGCTGCTGCAGCTGCAGTGGCTGCTGCGGCGGAGCGCCGGGCGCGGCGTAGGCCGCCAGGAGAGGCGGCTGCCACAGCAGCCAGGGCCGGGCAATGGTGGCGGTGGATGGCAGCTGCAGCGGCCCGGCGAAGGCCGCCTGGTGCCGCAGCAGCCACGGCAGCCACGGTGGTGCGGTGGCGGCAATGGGCGGCGCAGCCGGTTGCGGCCCGTAGGAGCTGACCAACGGTGGCTGCTGCAGCTGCAGCGGCTGCTGTGGCGGAGCGCCGAGCGCGGCAGAGGCCACCAGGAGCGGTGGCTGCCACTGCAGTCAGGGCTGGGCGGTGGTGACGATGAATGGCAGCTGCAGCGGCCCGGCGAGCGCGGCGGAGGCCGCCTGGTGCGGCGGCTGCCACGGCAGCCACAACGGCGATGGGCGGCGCAGCCGGGTGCGGCCCGTAGGACCCGACCAAGAACAGGCGGATATCCTGGACCGCGTGGGTTATGTCCCGCAGCATCCCGGACACCTCCTCTAGGGTGAGGACGGCGGGGGCCGGCACGATGGAGGATCCCGACGCGGGCAGGAGCGGGGCGACGGTCGTGGTGGTCGCCGGAGGCGACGAGGTGACCGACAGCGTGTGAGACGGGCTGGGCGGCGGTGAAGACATGATCGAACCGAAGCTAGCTGATACCAAACTGTTATGGCGCTGCTAGAAGGAGGGCACGAGAGGGCCGGCCGGGGGCCTTTTGCCCACGGCCAGGCAAGAAGGAAGGGATTTCCTTCTTAATGCTTGCTTGATTAGATTGATACATCTCCTCTCTTTATATAGAGAGGTTTACTTGACTCCCAAGCAAGGCTTACTTGACCCCTAAGCAAGCGAGCCTTATCCCTAATTAACCCTAAGACTAACGGACCCATTACTCTAACAGTTTCAGCTCTCCCTCCGTTTTGCTGTTCCTTTTTGTGTGACAGGTGATGCGTCTTGTAGCCGTTGTGTTCTATCCAGTGCATTTCTTTTCGATGCTGTTTTTCTTGACTTTTTTTTTCTCGATACTTATGTTTTCGAAAATGAAAAAGGGTTCAGGCTCCATGGTTGCCATAAAAAAACACAAGAACCCAGCGTGTTGGAGATATCGTAGCTTCAAATCTCAGGTTTCACTAAGAACGCTGCTGAAAATCCAAATAAGTGTAAAGGCTTGGGACTGGTGTAATCAAGAAGAACTGTCATAATTGAAGATGAATAGATTGAAAATTTCTCGTAAAAATCAAGTGCAGTTCAGAGTTCACAGACAGGTGATGGATAACGCACGGGCTGGAGACACACGTACATAGATACATACGTGCACTTTTCTCCTCCTCTCGTCAGCTACAGCTACAGACGAGCATCACAGGTCCAGGTCTCCGTCAGTCGCCCCACTTGCAGGCCCATATGGGCCATATCATTCTCGATTTCGTCCCAATCTTTATCCACGACGCCGGAGCGACCAGCCAGCATACTAGTGGCAGCATACCGCGATGTCGGAATCTGCATCATTGAACGGATGGAAAAACTTCAGCTTCCTGAAACAAATTACAAGTCTGAATGTAGCTGCAACTGTTTTGCGATCTGAAAATCGAGACAGGGAACGGAAATCTGGATCTTGTTCGGCTCGCTTGAGAGAGCAGCAAAGATCATCATCTTCTTCTTCTCCTTGTCTGGGATAGTTTAGGCGCAACGACCTGCTGAGGTGGGAAAATGTGCCTACATTTGGACAAAGATCACAGTCAGTTCCTTGTCTGAATTATGGACCCTGAAATGGTAGGTTGGTCAGGACATGACAACATTCGGTACCAGATCACGGTCCCAACTTCCTTGCTGGGTTTCAGATTGGGACTCTGTCCTTCCCTGCCCGAAATGGGGGCTGGATTAGGACAGAGATCCCAAAATGTGTTGTTGGGCAGTATCTGCTCACAGCAGCAGCACTATTATACTATCCATAAATGGTTATTGGGATTTCAGATGACATACTGGCTGGGCACTTTGCTACAGCACAACTGAAGAGTATGAACATTCAGTACAAGATCTCAATCCCAATCTCCATGTTAATTGGGATTTTGCGGTTCCAGAAGGAGCATAAACGACACATTCGCAAGTGATCATAATGAGATTTTGCAGTTCCAGTTAGGACAGAGATCAGTCAGTCCCAATTCCGATGTTTTTTGAAACGTCAAATTCTGATGCTCAGTTCCCAAAATGGCCGGACAGGACAGATTCACAAGTAGAGGATCACAATCCTAATTCCCTTGTTGGGCTTCATATTATGATCATCTTGTCACTGCCCAAAATGGGGGCAGCAGCCAAGATTTTGCAGTTACAGCAGAGCAGTATTACATACATACATCAACACTAAGCAGAGCGCACACACCCTGTAACTCTCTTCTTCTTATTGCTAATCTTCCTCTTACCCCGGGAGCAGCTTCACTTGAGCTCCCCTTGTTAATTAATCTTCTTCTTCTTCTTAACAATTATGCCCAGCCGCAGCTGTGAACTGATTGACTGATCGACACAAACACACGCCTATGCTAGACTGACGATGGATCATGGACTGACTGACCGACTGATTACAGGTTACAATTACAGCATCTGTTGACTGACTGATGAGCAGGAACAAACACACACTTGTGACAGAGAAGCAGAGCATCTCGATCGATCTTTATCCTCACCTACTGGTCGCCGTGGTGGTAGTGCGGATAGGAGGAGACGCCGCCGCCGTGGCCGTGTCCGCCGTACCCGTTGTAGACGGCGTGGCCGCTGTGCTGCTGCTGGTAGTAGCCGCCGTGGCCGGCGGCGACGCCGCCCATGGGGGCCGGGTGGTGGTGGTACATGGCGGGGGCCATGGCGGCGGCGTGCGGCACCGGCACCTGGGGCTCGCGGAGGCTGGGCGGCACCGGGGTGGAGGCGAAGATGTGGTCGGAGGCGGAGGGCCCCTCGTTGGAGAGGCCCTGCATCCGCTTGACGTAGAGGCGGTACTTCTGGAGGTGGCTGGCGACGTTCTCGCGGGTGAGCCCCTCCACGTTCATCAGCTGCATGATGGTCTTGGGCACCGCGCTCTTGATCCCCAGGTGCGCCACCACCTCCACGAACCGCTTGTGCAGCTGCGGCGTCCACACCAGCCGCGCCCGCTTCGTCGCCGCCGCCGCCGACTTGTCCCCGCCCGACTCCGCCGAGTTGTTGTCCCGGTTGCCGCTGTCCTCCCCGGCCTCCGCCGCCGCCGCCGCCTTGCCGGGGAAGGAGGGGAAGGACCCGCCCCCCGTGGCGTGGCCGTTGCCCGAGGAGGGGGACGAGGAGGCGGAGCGGAGGCGGGACACGGTGGCGGAGGACGCGCGGTGCACGTCGAGGAGCGTCCGCCCCGGCTCCGGCGGGATGCGGAACGCCGCGGCGAGCCCCGGCGGCACCAGCGGCTGCGACAGCGGGGTCAGCTCGTCGCACCCCGGCAGGCCCGTCTCCCACTCCGTCACCCTCCCGTCGTACCCGCCATAGCCCCCTCCCCCGAAGTCAAAATCGTAGCCGCCGGCCTCCTCCCCCATGGATTGGATTGGATTGGACGGATTGGATCCCCAACCCAACCAGCAACCCAACAAAAAATTCAACCCAGCCGAACCTCGCAACACCAATCCGACGAATCACCCGATGAGCAGACTCACCCTCGCCATCTCCGTATCATCTAGTTCTCGCTGCCGAGCTCCGGCGGCCGGCGGCGGTGGGTGGGTGGAGAGGAGGGGAGGGGAAGAAAGAAGATATTTTTGTGGGGTGGGGCGAGATGAGGTGGGCGGGGGCGGGGGATAATTTAATGGCCGGAAAAGGGAATAAAGCGCAGATCGGGATGGCCACGTGGACCGGTCACCGCGATATTTTCGATACGCTTTTCCCCATCGCGGCCGTCCATTCCGGATGGCACGATCGTAATTTCCCGTGCGCTTTTCCGGCCGACGTGGACCGGCGATGCCGCCTCGAGATTCGTGCCCGGCCCGATCGGGCGGCCACGTCGCTTTCTCTTATGCGATTCCGTTGGTGGTGGCCTGGCCCGGGGTCGCTCTCGGGCGGCCCATTTTTAGTTGTGGAGGGGAGACTTTTGCTAGCTTGCCCGGTCAAGCTCAGGCCAGCGCCTATATATCCCTCTCTCTAAAAAAAAAGCAATAACAAGTGATTTCCCTTTTGCTGATTGGAACGGAGAATTCTTGCACGTGGTGGATAGATTCCGGCTAGCTTGGGTGCAATAATGTCTGTCCAATATTCTTTAGGCCCTTCTTGTTATGAAGTTCCGGTGATAGATATTTTTGCGAGGATATTTTCTCTCTGTCGGATATTTAATTTGCGCATTAAGGATCAATTTTTTTATACTAGTACATAGGAAGCCAAAACTCATTTGATATGGAGACATAGAAATAATTTAAATTGCGTATTATTTGCGGGGGCGCGTGAGAAACAAATGTATTTCACTTTGTTTTCATGTCGAGCTTTTTTTTTGTCGTAGGGGGTGGATTTTGAGACTTTTCTAGCCTCATTTAAAAATAATTGTAAGACCGGTCCAACCGGATCACAAGACAGCAAAGAGCCTACGCCTTTACATATGATTATATTCTTTTGTTTTGTGCCCGCTCAAACTCGCTAGCAAAGAAAAAAAAGTGATTGGCAGAGTTTTCAGTGATTCAATCATATCAAGGCGATACAACCACAGAGAATAGCTCTTTTAAAAAGACATTAGATGATGTAGATAGAACGATCCTTTTATATGAAATATTTCAGTTCTCATTTTTATTTCGAAATATTCACTTGTAACATGAAAGGAGTAAGCTGAGAGACTCACTTCCTAGAGGACCAAAACCCAAATTCCAAAATAGCTGCTCATGAAACGACTCTGTTGAGTGAAAGGTCTTTCAACTTTCTAAAAAAGTTCCTTTGGATCAAAATCCATGTATATGAAGGATATATAGAATTTATTTTGCGCCGACTAGCTTTAAATCCCGAGGCTTTTTATGAGGTTTCATAGATATTTTCATGTGCGACCATGAACATGGTAAATGTTTGACTGCATGGATTGATTCACCTCTTTCTCTTTGAGATTATTTTTCCATGGAAGAAATTTTTGTTTACTAACGATAGGGTTTTCGTTTATATCATCCGACTTATAAGGCAATGTCGGTATTTTGGTGCTTCTGGATTAACATCAGATAGTTTTATTTTCAACACCGTCTCCACCCGGAGGACGAGGAGGAGGAACGAAGACGGGACATGGTGGCGGTGGACGCACGGTGCACGTCGAGCAGCGTGCGCCCCAGCTTTGGCGAGATGTGGAATGCCGCGGCGATTGTCAAGATGAATATTTTCTAATGCCAGAGGATACCCCTTTGATCTGTATCCGTTTAGTATTTAGTTTAGTATTTAGTATATAACAGACCAATAACAGAGCGGTATTGCTTAGAAAAGGGATTCCATATATAATCGATCGAAGTAATGGGTCTTCCTTTGTGGTGATAAATTGCCTACTTAACTCAGGCCCGGCGGCATCAGCGGCTGCGGCTGCGGCAGCAGGGTCAGCTCATCGCACCATGGCAACCCCGTCTCCCACTCCGTCACCCTCCCATCGTACCCGCCATAGGCCCCTCCACCTCCCTCGAAGTAAAAAATCATAGCCACCTGACTCCTCCCCCATGGATTGGATTGGACGGATTAGATCCCCAACCCAACCATCGACCTAGAAAAAATTAACCCAGCCCAGCCAAACCTCTCGGCGCCAATCTCAGCCCCGAATGAGTCACCCGGTCAGAAGAATTTCCCTCGCCATCTCTATGTCATCTAGTTAGCTCCGGCGACTCTGGCAACCAGCGGCGGTGGGTGGGTAGAGGGGAGGAGGGAAGCTTAGGCCATGCTTGGATTCAAGGGACTATTTTTAGTCTGACTAAAACTAGTCTCTTTTAGAGGCTAAAGTTCCAATCACCCCTGACTAAAGTGAGGCTAGAACTAGTCTTGAGACTAAAAAATTTTAGTCAGGGGAACCCTACTAAAATGTGGATTAGTCCTCTCTCTCCTCATTTAACTCCTCTCCTTTAACACATGCGAGTTCGGGATTGGAGGGTTTGGAGGATAATAAATGCTCATTAACTCATTTTAGTCTGTTTAGTATTTGTATCCAAGCATGGGTGAGGCTAGCAAGTTTTAGTCCCACTATTTTTAGTCATGGGACTAAAACGTATCCAAGCACCCTCTTAGCTTGCCAGGCAAAGAAGATATTTTTATTTGGAGGGATGAGATGGGTAGGGGCGGTGATAATTTAATGGCCGGAAAATGTAATAAAGCGCAGATCGGGATGGCCACGTGGACCGGTCACTGCAATATTTTTGATACGCTTTTCCCATAGGGAAACTGTTAAAGTAAAACGAGAGAGGGAGAGAGGAGTGAATGATGGGAATGAACAGTGTCTCTTTATTGATGACAAACAAGACTATATATACAAAGTGAGGGGACGCGTTGAACGGACGCGGCCTTTACAAAGGACGCCATAAAGGCGGTAGCCAATGACGGTTACTTATCTAAGGCGGTTGTTAAGCATGGATTATAGGATTATAATTAATCCTTAACACTCCCCCTACTCTATGCTTGTCTTCGGTTATATGCACCATCTTGTAAAGACTCCTTTAGTATGTTTGCCTTGAGATTGTTCATCATCTTCATATTGAGAAATACTCCTCCAAAAACCCTGTGGGAAAAATATGAGGAAAATAGTGTAGATACGTTGCTGAAACTCCTTTAAACCCAATGGGAAAAATAAGGAGAAAATGATGCAACATATAATGATTATTGTCTCTTGATAACTCATATGAGAAAAACCTTTGAAGAAGGAGAAAACTCATCGATAAGTTTAGAGAACAATTAATATATCTTGAGTACTTCCTTTAAAAACCCCGGTAGGGAAAATAGAAAGTATGATATATGATCTTTGAGAAGATATTGCCTCGTTAAAAACCATTATGAGAAATATTGAGAGAAAACTCATAAGGGAAAAGAGTGCGATCTAATATGCCATTGAAAACTCCTTTAAAACCCAGTAGAAAAAATATAAGGAGAAAATGATATGGCATATATAGACACTTGTGTTTATATTGTCTCATTAAAAACCTTTTATGAGAAATCATTAGAGAAAAACTCATCAAGGGAAAAAGAGTACAGTATATGCAATCTGATGATTGTTAATAGGTTATAGTTTGGGAGATTACTCCCCCTGAACTTTGCGAATCTAAAGGATGTGTCTGACCAACTCCATTGGCATTATCATGACATCATGAATAATCCGTTGGATTTTCCAATATTTCGTTTGTAAATTGTTTCCTCACTTTCTATAATTCGTGAGGATAAGTGAATTTTGAGCAATGTGCAATATGATACTGCTCTTCATATAACCTATACATATCGAGTACCACAAGTGCTAGAATCTTGATAAAAACAAGTTATGTGATTCTGATGAATCTCAACCACATGATTTTGAGTGTGGTTAATCATTCTTGACAAATCATGCATATTTTGCAGTGCCTTTAAATAAAGCAATTGCGTCAGAATGATAAGTGGAAATAACCATTAAAGTCCATTTAGATGACTTCAATATGAAGGCTATTCCAGCGAATTCAGTCATTGATATGGCATCGTTGGGATCAAATAAAGAGCCAATATCATTACATCATATCATGGTCATATCTTCTATTTTCTGATGGAAATATTCAAGATTTACTGTAATCTTCAGATATAAGATGATATTACTTATATCAACCATATACCTTTTGTTGGGGGTTGCACTCCGAATAAAGATAGCAAATATAGTGCCAGGCCTGACGTAGTTTGCAAGTATATGAGTGCTTTGACATTAGTGAGATATAGAACTTCAGGTCCTAGTATCACTTCATTATCACCCCTAGGTATGAATGGATTTGTACCTTATTAAAGGTAGTATGACCATACATGTCTTTTTTGTTATGATATATCCACACTGAACTTCTCGTATATGTTTTGGATATATGTTGACTGAAACGTATTTTTGATAGAATGCTTAAGTTATAAACTTAAGCTAAATTTGGTTAAATCCAAATTTTCCGTCTTGAGATGATTTTGTGTATGTTTATGTCTAGTAGAGTCATTGATGACGAAATCATCGATATATACTAAGGTGATATAAGGAATTCAAATTTGGGGTTCCTTTGTTAACACATAGACAATCATCATTCTTTGAGTAATCCTTCGGAAGAAGAAAATCATTTAGTCGGTAGTACCATATGATTTTCGACTATTTCAAGTCATAGAGTGACTTATAAAGCTTTACACAAAACTTGTTGCGATTTGCTTTTGGATTAGGAAGTATAAGCCCTTCAGGGACTTCAATAGAGATTTCCGAAATGAGTGACTCATATGAGTATGTAGTCACTTCATCCATCAACTGCATGGATAATATATTTTTATTGCCAATTATATTTAGTATCGAAACATAATTCCAATTATACCAAGAGGGTATGTTACATCGTAATTGATGTCGGGTCTCTGCGTGAACCCTTTGCTACAAGCCTCGCTTTCTCACCACCTCATTGACTTTGTCTATGGATGAGAAGTTTTTAGTATTCCATACGGAAGATACTTATGAGGAGTAGGTATTATTGCGGTAAATATTACTCGTTTGCAGAGCGAGTGCTATTCTTCATTACTTGTTTCCTTTTATGTGAATCAATATGAGTGCAAGAGGCACTCTACCATGGATTTTGGTTCAGGGCCCAAAAGGTTTTAGCAATTTGAGAAGAAATATATGTCGACAAATGTAGTCTTTAGTTTATATGATTCTGATGGAATCATTGAAGTTTGTGGATAATATATTTATTCCTTTTTAACTCCTTGTGATTTCCTACAACAAGTGGAGTCAAGGTGTTTCGATGTCCCGGCACCAAAACATTTGTGCACATTTATGTCGGGCTTTGGGTTATGAGCATCCAGTGAGGTATCTTTCAACTTGATGTTGAATTACATTTACTGGTTGAGGATTTGATTTCCTCCGTTTCCGCGGAAGCATATGAGAAGTTATATCTCGTGTTGTCAGATTTTCTCCCCCTCTTGCTCTCATTTGGGGAGAAGAGTGGTTTATCAGGTACCTCCACTCTTTCTGACACTTTACTGCAGGAATATAGAATTCAGTGACACCTTGTTATCAGTAAATGTATGTGGCAGATTTGCAATGTGTTGCAAATATATGATTCTCTAAACTTCTAGTTCAGATTCTTTGAGTACGTGGTTATAAGGATTGAATGTCAATAACATTTCTAATTTATTTCTAGGCATTCCTACTTATCTCCCGTAATGCCGAAAAATATCCTTATTGCTGATGCAATCAGCATACGGGCTATGGATAATTTTTTGAGTGACGGATAAATTGTTATTCCTCACATAGATCCCTAATTTTCTGTGAGTGCCCATTGATGTACGCTGGAGTGGTGATATCAGTATGTAACCGAATTATCGCAGATGGGAAATACTTTGTTGATTTCCACGTAGTTACTACAAGAGGAAAGTAGTATGATATGCAGTTGTTATGATTTAGATCATACTTACGGTGTGTAAGGCCGTATGTGTCCAGTGAGAGGCTGATAAATTTACATTTCTTTAAGAGTGGTCATGTAAGTCATTTGATTATCTTTGATAAGAAATTTAGTTAAACCATTCTGGGTATGTACATAGAGTACTGAATGCAATTACAAAATACTCATGAAATGAGTTCCCTGACATTGTCCATTCGAATGGGCTTATTCTTATTACAGGAGAATTTGCTCCTACTTTGATAAGTCAAGCAATTTATTGGGTAAGATCATGGTTGTGTGTGATAAGAGACACACTTGAAGACATTTTGTGAATGTGTATATGAGTACCATGAAGTATCTAAATTACCCCAGATAATGGTTAAGCAATCCGCATATATCTTTTGAATGTGTTCAAGGAAGAATAATTAAGTGGCATGCTTAGAATTTTAAGGTGAGAGTGCCTTAAAACCGATTTTCCTATGGCACATGTGGTGCACATAAAATCTGATGATTTGGGAAAATTTGTAACTTGATAAGTTGTGACCAACAGAATTGTCAATAATTTTCTAATCATCCCCAAACCAAGATGATTGAAGTTATTCAACCAAATATTGAATTTACTAAGAGTTAGAAAATTATTGTCTACGCAACAATATTGAGCATGAATTGAAACATACAGTCAAATTTATCAAATATTGTATCCGAGGGATATGATATTTGACATCCTACTACATGTAGTAGTACAAGTATAGGCTAATAATATGTTGGGATAATTAGGAGATTACCTGATGTCTCCAATATTATTGAGTGCAAATGTGTTCATCCTCCATTTTCTTCGCTAGACTTTTGGTCCTCCTTCTGATGAAGATTCTAAGAACAATCCTTTACCAGAATTTGGTTGTTATTTGTAAATTTTCAAATATATCCCATTGAACTTATTGGCCTTTTAATAAATTTGTGGTGTGGTTCGATCATATGTTTGAGGGTTTCGTAATCATAGGGACAATATTTATATAACCACACATTTGACAAACTTGAGAGTTGTCTTTTAATCATTTGAAAATGACCGATTCCTATTAAGAGATCATTCTATGTTTAGTTGTCTATTATCCTCCACTTTACTTTGAATTCCTCATGGTTCTATTTTGTTACCACTAACTTGCATAGTATTCTCGGTTCTAGCAAGAATTTCAAATAATGTATATCACTCGTTGGGTGAATCTGATAATTTTAAGAAATTCCATGTTTCTTGATCATAAAAAAAAGGTAGTACCATCTTAAGAGGATGTAAAGTGCATTAAGGGCTTTTCAACTAGATCTATATATAGGAAAATATTTGATCACCAGAACTCAACTTGAAGTTGATTAAGTGACAGAGTTGTGAGATGCAATATACTTGAGGTCTTGAAAAACGAATGGGTGATCATTCGTGATGTGCTCATGGCAGCGTATTTCTCTTAAGGAAAATATACAAAGTGAATAAATACTCCTCCATAATGTACTTAGTTTGAGAACTAAGTGAAGTTTGCGACATATAAAATGAATATGTACATATTTAGCTATCAAGAGAATAGCCATGGCATTTTTAGAACAGGGGGTTAGTCACTACAAAATAACAACCAAAAAAATGATGTGGATCTTGTAAAAGTGCTTCAGACACTCAATCTTTGCTATAAATTATGGTCTCCACCTTGATGTATGGACCACAATATCATCACAAATAGTAATATTTGTGTAATTTTCCACAACTTATTCAAGCAAAATGATGCTTAAATAATTGATACTGGAAGAAAAATGCCATTTTAACATGTAAGATCAATATTATTATTATTTTACTATGATAGTAAATAATTTTAGTGAACAACAGTAATTGCTTCAAAGGAGCAAATTTTATGATAGCTGATGCTATACACTCATATGTGTAGACCTCAATTTATATAGAATAACACTTTGAAGATAATCACCGGATGTGGTGTAGATCTCACAGTAATAGAAACATAGTCTGACTTTTGTCAGTAGATGTTCATAATTCTATTACCTTATGTTATGCAAAATGTATGAAATCACTTTGAAGGTAATCATCTATCAAATGACATGATGTAGACCATGTAGTAATAGTGGATAGTCTGCAAAATTTGCAGTAGATGCCAGTATTACCTTATGATATCTTGAGGTAGTCACATATAATATTAATATTTGGAAGAGCCCTAGGAGGTAGTCATCTTGTTAAAAAGACAAGATGTAGACCTCAAAGTGGTGGTGGATAATCTGCAAGTGGTGCAGTAGATGCCACCAATACCTTGTGATTCACAAATAAAATTTGGGCTAGTCACATTTATATTTGGAAGAACAGATCGAAGGTAGTCATCCTATCAAAATGACAAGACGTAGACCTCACAGTAGTGATGGATAATCTGCAAATTGTGCAGTAGATGCCATCAATACCTTGTGATTCACATTTTTTTTATGTAGTCATATTAAGTATGACACCTCGTAATCCTTGTTTCGAATTTACGTCAAGATTTGCAAGATAGAGAAACAAATTAAATTGCAAAACATAATTGTTTCACTAAAATAAACATGTTATATGGATTGCTTGAAAAACAAACAGATTTAACATGTAACAGATTCTAGAAAATTTGTCTAGAATAATCATTTACATATAGTAAATACGATACATAGATTAACTCCATAATAATTAGATCTGAGGATCCAAGAAGAAAGTATGTTGGGCTAATCTGTAGTTGTTACGGCCTGAAAAATTATTTCAGAAATCCCAGTTGCACAGACGTAAAGTACAGTAAAGTCTGTGGCCTGAAGATGTACTATAGATACTAATATGTGAATACTAAGAAGTTGGAGAACCGAACTGAAAATCGCCAGAATGGATAAGGTTGCCCCAATCTTCTTCTCGTGCGGTTCCTGAGGGGAAAATTACCGCCGTCGGCGGCGGACACGAGGGCTCGCCGGGCCAGGGAGAGGATCCAGGCGCCACCAAACCTTGTACGCGAGGACGCCGCCGTTGCTCGGACTTGAGCGCGGGCCACCTCCACCACGTGATGCGGCTGCGCTGTGGAGAGCCGGGCCGAGGGCCGCTCGGAGGAGCGGCGTGTCGTGGCTGTGGTGTCTGCCGCGCCCGGAGGACTGATGCTTCTGCGAGCGTCCTCGACGAGGTTGTTGCCGCTACAGTGATGGCGAGACGGCGAGACGGCGAGCAGCAGTGGCCGCTAGTTCCAGTTAAAGAAATTAGAAAAAGACATGGTACCTTCTTCTTCCCTTTGCATGACTGGATGATACGTTCTTGATTGAAGCTTTCTCTTCCTGATCAAGGATTTCTTCCGGTTGATGCTTCAGCCACCTATTCATCTCGCCATGCTCACATGCTCGGATGAAGCGATGCACTATGTGGTGCAAAAAATGCAGTTAATTTCGAGATCACGGGAAGAAAACAAATACTTAATTACTAAATGGAATTAGTGTTTCCTGATCGATTTCTCTTATGGCTGTTTTAGGCGTTCGTGCCGAGAGGAGCCAGGCCGAGGGGAGCGTCGTTGCGCCGATGCGCCGCTGGAGCCTGGAGGGCTGTCGAGGCCGAGGGTCCTTGTTTCCCTGGCGCCGGAGGGAGTCGCCGCCACAGCCGTGTATCAGGCCGATGGCCAGGGACGCTGATGCCGTCGAGTTCTTGGCCTATTTGCTCTCTGGAAGAGGCGTGCTGATAAGTGATAACGTGTTAAAGTAAAACGAGAGAGGGAGAGAGGAGCGAATGATGGGAATGAACAGTGTCTCTTTATTGATGACAAACAAGACTATATATACAAAGTGAGGGGAGGCGTTGAACGGACGCGACCTTTACAAAGGACGCCATAAAGGCGGTAGCCAATGACGGTTACTTATCTAAGGCGGTTGTTAAGCATGGATTATTAGGATTATAATTAATCCTTAACAAAAACATTGGCTTCCGGCGGACCGGCCGAAACAACGCGCGGGTCGCTCGTGCGTAGTAGGATTTACTTGGATCCATCGTTGCTTGTAGCGCCATGTGTGTCCTATGCGGGGCCCAGCCCACCGACACCCAGCGGCCTTATCCCTTCACCCTCCATCGTTTCCCCCCAAATCTCTCCTGATAGCGCACTCTCTCCTCGCAAAAGCCCCCTACCGGCGAGAAGCAGCATGGATGCCGAGAGTTCGCCGCAAATCATGATTTGGCCGACCCCGTGCCGCCACTTTCTTTTTTCCGCTGCTCACATGCTTTTCTGGTACGACGACCCACGAAGCTGTAGGGGTTGGCCGAGACAACGGCGCCGGCGATGACGACCCTGTGCGCCACGGCCGCCCCGCCATGGTTCAAGCTCCAAGCTGAGCAGGTGTCGTGCTCAAGATTTGCTGGAACCGGTCGACAACAGAGCTGCAAACATGTTCAAGATTTGCTGGAAGCATCTGCAGAAAAGTTGGAACCATGGAGACGACCTGGAACTGGGTCAGGCGTTTTTTTGCTTCATTATATTTTTTGCTGGAACCAACACTTGTTTTTGCTGGAACCGACAACAAAAAAAGCTACCTCCGATGACATGATTTGCTGCAATGGCAACACCGAAGTTTTATGGTGGCGACCAATGTGTTGCGATTTTTTGCTACAACCGAAAGCATGAAAAGCTGCAACAGGCGGTCATTTTTGCTACAACCGGCAATGAAAAAGCTACAATCGGATATGTGATTTGCTGCAACGGCCACGACAAAGTTTGTGGTGGCGACGGAGGCGCTTGTATTTTTGCTGCAACTGACAGCGGGAAAAGCTACAACCGACGAAGGTTGAAGCAAATCGTGGTCGCCGCCGTTACTGTCGACATGAATGGTTGTAGGCATTCCTGTCACCGGTCGTAGTAAAAATGAACAATGGTTGAAGCAAAATATACGTGGCGGGCCCTGCGTGACGGTTCATTTTTTTTCTTAATTATCGTTTGTCTTATCTTCTACCTTTCTTCTACCTCCCGCCTGCATTGAGTGCTACTCCTGCTATAAAATTGTTGCATCCGAATGTACAGATGCTGCAACCAATGAATCCAAAAGCTGGAACCGATGAATAAAAACATAGGGGCGGCGGAGATGTTGAAACCACCAATACGGGTGTTACAACCATTGACAAAAAAGCTTCAAGCCTAGATCGAAAAAGCTTCATTCATCGACAGCGGAAGCTTCAACCAGCCACTGCCAAACTGAAAAAGCTGCAACCATTACTTAAAAAGCTTCAACCATAGGTGAAAAAAGCTTCAACCAGAAAATATACAAAGTTTCAATTGGGCACTGCAAAATGAAAGGAGTTGCAACCGTTTACAAAACAAGCTTCAATCGGGACGGTGGAAAGCTTCAACTTGTGAAAAATGCTTCAACCGGCATGAAAATAGCTTCATCCGGTGTGAGAAAAAACTTCAATTGAACGCGCCAATGGTGTGAGTGGCGACGTTTAGAGCTGCGGCTGGCGGCACGCCGATGCAGTGACGGATGTGCTACGATGGCGGCTGCTAGGTCCTGCAACGACATAGGTGTCGGCCTGCTACAAGATGGCGGCATTTTTCTACGGGGCGACTACTTCGTGCTGGACTAGCAAGGACGGATCTGCAAACGGCGACCACTGGCGACGAGGGCGCCCGACCACTACGACACCATGGGGAATGCTGCAACCTTGCTACGACAAGATGCAACCGTCTCACAATGGAGCTGCAACTGGTGACGCGACGGCCGCGACCAGTGATAGGGAAAGCTGCAATCGCGGTGAGGAAAGTTGCAACCGAGGCCTAAGAAAGCTACAACGGGCATCCAAAAAAGCCTACAATCGGCGATAGAAAAAGCTTCAACCGGAGATGGCAGGGTTGACCATGGTGCAAGTGGTGACGCCGAAGGAGCTGCGCGGTGTGTGGTGCATGGTGCTGCTGGAACGGCCGTGTGGCGTGCTACTACTGCGGCGACTAGGTGCTACAACGAGCTGCGACTCCTGCGACACGCAATGCTCGAAGTTGTGAGACCATGGGACGGCTGGTTGGACGCACCGACACCTATGCCGCGACGTACGAGCGGCCATGACTGGAGGCGCTGGGCCGGTGACGCACACAAGGGCCGGCGTCCAGCGTTGAGTGCGGGAGGAGTAAACGATCTCCTTATTTTTCTGGCGTCAAGTACGGCGACGCATGGATTATGGAGTAATAACACTTTATGAAGTTATTAATATAGTATAATCAAAAAAAAAGGACGACCGGCCCACGTGATGTACGATCAAATGGATTAAATTAGTTTAATCGAACGGTCATTAGCTGACCGGCGCGCGCTTCCGCTGGTCCGCCGGCGCCTAGCATCGGCCTTTCCCATAGCGGCCGTCCTTTCCGCATGGCACTATCTTAATTTCCGGTGCGCTTTCCGGCCGACGTGGACGATGGATATTACCTCGAGATCAGTGCATGATCAGGCGGCCACGTCAGGGACGCCCTACGCTTTTTCTTATGCGAGATTCTGTGTGTGGTGCGGTGGCGTCGCTCTCGGGCGGCATATTTTTATTTTGGAGGGTAGACTTTTGCATGCCCGTTCAAGCTCTGGCCCAGCGGCTACACATCCCACATCTAGCAAACAAAATGCTTTCCCGCTTGCTGATTGGAATAGAAAATTCTTGCACATGGTGGATAGATTCTAACTTGTGTGCAATAATGTCCAATATTCTTAGATCTTTCTTGTAAAGTTCCGGCGACAGATATTTTTGTTGCGATATTTTCTCTCGGATATTTAATTCACGAATTAAGATCAAGTTTGCTTTGTTATCAAAATGTACATATCCCATAGGAAGTGTTCTGAGATGAATATTGGAAGTATTGTTGAACCAAAACTCATTTTATATGGAGCTAGAGAGATAATTTAAATCGCATATTAATTGAGGGCGCGCGTGACAATCAAATGTGTCTCACTCTTTTTCATGTTGAGCTTTTGTTGTGTTAGATGATGGGTTTTCAGACTTTTCTAACCTTATTTAGAAATAATTATAGACCGGTCCAACTGATTAGGTATTCCCTTGAGATTTCTGTACAACCGGATGACACAGACAACAAAGAGCTTACGGCTTTACATATAACTCTTTTCTCTTGTTTTGTCCCTCTCAGCCCATTTTGGAGCAAAACCTTTTGCCCACTCAATCTCGCTAGCAAGAAAAAATAGAGATTGACAGAGTTTTCGGTGACTCAATCGTAAACTCTCTAGCAAGAAAAAAAAAAGCTAGATAGAACGATCCGTTTATAAAAATATTTCAGTTGTCATCTTTATTTCCAAATATTCAAATGTAACACGAAAGGAGTAAGATGAAAGACTCAGTTCGTGGAGGACCAAAACCCAAATTCCAAATTAGCTGCTCATGAAACGACTCTGTTGGCAGTGAAAGGTCCTTCCACTGTTCTAAAAAAAATACCCTCAGATAAAAATCAATGTATATGAAGGATATATACATTTATTCTGTGTGGACTAGCTTTAAACCCTAAGGCTTTTTATGATGTTCTGTAGATATTTTCGCGTGCGACCATGGTCATGGAAAATTCTTGACTGCATAGCTTGATTGGTTTCTTTCGCTTTGAGGTATTTTTCCTTGGAATGTTTTTTTGTTTACTAATGATAGGGTTTTCTTTTACATCATCTGACTTATAAGGCCATGTCAGATATTTTGGTGTTTCTGGATTAACATCGGAGAATTTTATTTTCAAAACCGTCTCCACCCTTTGCACTTTTAGTTTTGCCACTGTCCATGCTCATGGCATGATTGTAATACACACGTGCTTTCTGGGTGGTCTTGATTGTTATGTGAACCCTAGATATTTCCTCAAGATTCGTGCTCGGCCCGATCATGCGTCCATGTGTCACACATTTTTTCTTATGTGATTCCGTGGTGACCTGGTGTCCCTCTCGGCCAACCCATTTTTATTTTGGCGGGGAGACTTTTGCTTGCCCGGTAAACCTCAAATCCAGCAGCTATATATATCCCACAACTAGCAAATAAAAGTGCTTTGTCTTTTGCTTATTGGAATCAAAATTCTTGCAGATGGTGGATAGATTCGAGCATGTGTTCATTAATGTCCAATATTCTGTAGGCCTTTTCTGAATAAAGTTGCCATGATATTTTCCTCAGATGTTTTCTCTCTGAATTTTAATTTGTCAGTTAAGGATCAATTTTTTAGTTATCATTAAAGATTTATGTATATATTCCATAGGAAGTGTTTTGAAATGCTTATTGGAAATGTTGCGGAACCAAAACTCAATTTATAGATCTAAAGAAATAATTTAGATCACGTATGAATTGAGGGACAATGGAGATATGTTTCGCTTTGCTTTTATGTCCTGCTTTTCTTGTCATACAGGGTGGGTTTTATGACTTTTCTAAACTTAATTTGATATAATGATACATAGTTCATACTTATTCCAAATGTTCCAACAGTGATTTGGACTGCAAATATTTCTTTGAGATGTGTGTACAAGCTAATCATATAGACATGTTGGAAGAGCCAACTATTTGGATAAGATGGATGTGTGCATCCTTGGATGCAGAGCCCGGGGGTTTCGACCTCCTTTAGGCCTCGGTTGACAAGGGACGTTTTGCTACCCCAAAGGAGATGTTGATTTGAGAGGATTTGGTGAATCCCTCTCCTCCACCCAATCACCTCAATTCCTCACTAACCCCTTCCCTCTCATATCTCTCTATTTTTAAGCATCCTACAATAGCAGCGGCATAGCGAACGTCCCATTCTCCTCTGTTCACGAGTGGCTACTAGGGTTTTCTGTACCACATGGATTGAGAGGGGTTCATGGGGATCAGAGGGGGTCGGCCTGTTCAATCCCTACGTATCAAACAGGTTGACAAGGATTTATGGGGATTTGGGGCCCTACGGGGATATTCCCCCTCTAATCCTTGTCAAACCTCCTCTGTCAAACAAGGCCTTAAGAGCCTGCTTATTTTTACATGATCATATTGTGTTCTCTGTCTCGGCCCATTTTGGGGCACAATATTTTGTCTATTCAAACTCAATCTCACAAATAAAATGCTTAAATAGTTTTTAACTCAAAGTATCAGGGGTAAACAACCATAAAGAGTGGCTCCTAGAAAAGAATACTTTTTTACAGAAAGATGGTAAGGGAGGCCCCTATAGTATAATTGGTGCAAGTAACTGGAGTTGCAAGTACCATACCTTGAACCTAGGTGGGTGGGAAGGCACCAACCCATTTCCACCACTAGGTCATGCCTTAGAAGTTGATTAGTTGGGCTAGACAGAACAATCATTTATATCAAATATTTGAATTATCATTTTATTTCCAGTTATTGACTTGTAACATAAAAGGAGCAATCCAACAATCTAACTTTGTAGAGGACCAAAACTCCAAATTTCGTTCTCACAAAAGGATTTTGTTGCAACGGAAGGTCTTTCTATTCTTCTAAGGTATTTCCCTCTGGTCAAAACCCTTGTATATGAAGAATATATTTTATTTCATATAAATCATCTGTCCCATATTATTTTCGCGTGCGTTGATGGACATGGAAAATGTCGATCCACATTGATTGATTCATATTTTCACTTTGAGATATTTTTTCATGGAATAAGTTTTTGTTTATGAACATTGGATAATGTTTTAACCTGAATACATTGTAAAAAAACATCATGTTAAAGTATAAAACTACATCTGTCTTGGTGTCATGCACCACCAGGGACACAACGGGCCAATTTGAGTTTTGAAACAACTAAGAGTATTTCTTTCTTAGATGGCTTAGATTCACACTTTATTTATCCCGAAATGGTAAAGACATAACTGACTTTTTTTAAGTTCCATCCCTTTCTTTTGTCCAATTATGGAATTCAGAGTGAACTCAATGAATAATAGACGTTTTGGTCCACGTAGAATTGGCATTGGAACTGTAGCCTAAGTATAAAATGCGAGCATGTGCGTCTTAATTTAAAGGATCGGAATCAAAATTCGATAGAAATGACCTTACTAGTTCTTTTATGATACATGCAAATAGGGATAAACATATTGTATTATAGTATATATATATAAAGTTACAAAATATAAGTATTTCATGAAAAAAAAATCCTTATTCATAATAAAATATATTTACATATGTGTCTTAATGTAAAGATGCTAAAATATATCAAGTGTCACTAGTAGAAAAAGGCCCATTCGTCCCGGTTCGTGAGGGCCATTTGTCCCGGTTGCCGAACCGGGACTAAAGGGTCGGTACTAAAGCCCTGTCCCTTTAGTCCCGGTTCGCCCAGGAACCGGGACAGATGGGGGCTCCACGTGGCCGCTACCGCTTGCCAGGTAGGGGGCCTTTTATCCCGGTTGGTGCCACCAACCGGGACCAAAAGGCTTCCACGCGTCAGCATTTCAGGGGCTGGATTTTTTGTTTTT
>NC_041385.1:851787658-851813805 GCF_002162155.2 Triticum dicoccoides | reverse complement strand
GTGAGGGGTTTTGTAGGGTTAATTTAGGGGTTTCATATATTGTATTAGCTAGCTAATAGAGAGAAGTGTCCTCTCTTATCTCCGTGCTTGGTCGACGCTACGTATAAAGAGGACTCGACACGCTAGCTAGCTAGTAAGCAAATGAAGGAAACTATTAAGTACATAAGATCGTCATGAACAATACAGAAGTGATTGACCTCTCCTTCTCCGAGAGATTGGTCGAACAACAAGTTTTCGTATATCTTACCGATGCTACTGGCTACATATATATACAATGTGTAAGATCTCTTACCCTAACATATGAACTCAACTTCCCCATGCATGATGGTATTCTTCGGCTTTACTGATGACGTGGTCAAGAAAGAATCCAGCCAACTCCTCTTGAATTGCTCGCATGCGATCCTCTGGTAGGAGTTCATTCCGCATCTCCCACATCTAATTTGAATAAGGGAGTCAATACATATATATGAATGAAACTCAACAGAAATGATGGTAATAAAATAAACTTGTGAATATTTTTGCTTATGTACTTCATATTGTCTTTTAGAGTAGCCCCGCCTATTCTTGGCCTTCGCGTTGTAAATGAACTCGCAGGCGTCGTATCCACAGTAATTATTCCCGGGTTCCTGCCACAAGCACTTTACGAGAAATAGAGGTCAATCAAACTGATAATGAAGCATTATAAATGGCATTGATGAAAGTAGCTAGAATCAACGGGAGATGTGTGGACCTAGCTAGCTAGTAGTACTTACTTTCGGGTATTTCCATCGCAGATCCCACGACAATGAAGTAACTTGTGCGGTGAATACTTTCCAAACCCTTCGAGACAAAGAAAACAAGTACTTGATATCGTGAAATGAACAAAGTTGCCGATATGGTGCGATAATGATCGATTCAACTTACTTCTCGAGCATCTTAGACATGTCCGCATAGTCCTCGGGATCTTTTCGTCTCGAGTCTAAGACGTTTACTAGTCCCTGCTCAAGCTTAATCTCTAGAAGAATATAGTGGAACCTGCGCACGCATGCATAACTCATCAATTACATTAATTACTATAACCTCGAGTAATAATTAAGGGAAACCGAATATGCACAAGATAGTAACACTCACTTGAAGTTGTAAGGAAAGAGTATTGTATCTTTCTTTTGATTTATTACCAACGATCGTAGCAAGTTGTCCTCGGTTTCTTTGGCATGAAATGTAACCGTAAATTCATCTATGAGATTTGTGTTAATGAACCCAATATCATACATTTCAGCTTTTCTGCATTCGACGATCTTCAATCTGTATAATATAGTGAGGATAATTATATATACATGCAATGAAAGAGCTGAGCTATATATAGAGACTTAATGACAGAAGTAGTACTTACAGACAGTAGCAAGTGACCGTTAATTTATCGAGGGCTTTTATATTGAAAAACTGGAAGAACTCCTCAAATGGAATAGACAACTCCTTAATTCCAACAAGGTCGTGCTGATCCTCTTTAACTTTCAGCGTCAAAGTATCGATTTTCTTCCCAGCTGACTGCTTTCTGCAGGTTTCCCTGTACCAATCATGGAATCTTCACATCATCGTTGTTAGAGTAGTTCCATCTTTAACGAGAGTCTTCCTGTACTCATATTTGAATTCGTCCACCTCCATTATATCAAAATGTGCATTGTCGTCGTGCATGTAATCTGCAGGATTGGTACCGGGCAAGATCCTCGGATGATTAGCGATGATATCACTAGACACCTTGAGCGGGGGGCACGATTGGTTCGCTTGTTCGCCGAGCTGGGGAATTTTTTCCCACTTCTTCATTCTTGTAACCTTTTTCACTACAAGTACTTCCCGACCGCTTCGCTTCCTTATATGTCTTCTCAGTAATGCGCTCATAGTTGGTTTGTGGCGGAGATGGCGGTGATCGCTGCAGGGCATCCAAAGTGCGCTTCGCTTTCACCGGATCTATCTTCTGCTCTGGAGGTGGATGTCTCTTAGCTCTTTGCGTTTCGAAGTAGTCCTTCACTTGGGCTTGACAGATCTCCTCATTTTTCTGTGCGGTCATCTCGTATGGTAACTTCCCTGGAGTCTTGAGAGATGGACCGAATCTGTATTGCCTCCCGCCTCTGGTTGTACTGCTAGACGCCGGAGTAGGCCGAGCGACTGCGGCTGTGTTCGTCCGTTGCTTACGAGGCAGAGGAGAAGGACTACGACGCGCTGGAGCAGGCGGAGCGGCGGTGGGTCTCTTCCGCCCTTGCTGACGAGGCGGAGAAGGAGGAGGCTGGCTGGTCGGGCGCGCCGGTGTAGGCGGAGAAGGAGGCGGAGTGCCGCCACGCGCCGGAGAAGGAGGCACAGTGCACTGATCACTCGCCGGAGGAGGAGGCGGAGTGCCCTAACTCGCCGGAGGAGGTGGAGGAGGCGGAGGCGTCCAGTTCGGAAGGTTGATGAGCTCCTTCCGCCATAGGCATGGAGTCTTCAGAGAAGAACCCAGCCGAGTCTCCCTTTCACCGGTAGGGTGGTCAAGCACGAGCTCCTCAAATTCCTCCGTTATTTCGTCCACCGTCACCCTATCATATCTTTCTGAAATTGGACGGCAATGAAAAGTTGCGCCAGGTTCAGGAGGTCGAACAGAGCCGACAACCGCCTTGACTTTGTAGTTCCGCCATTGCGTCATAAGGTGGCAATGTTGAGACTCTGTGATAGCATCCACGGGGTAGCTTGCAGGAGCCGTGAAGACAGGCTCCAGCTGAAGCAGCTCGGTGGAAGCCACGCTGCTTCTCCGCTGAGATGGCGGGGTAGCTTCAGGGGTAGGTTCGGCAGGTCACTTGCTTCGAACTGCATCTCGTCCCTCTAGCTTCCATACCCTTGCGTGCAGCTCCTGCAGTTTGCTCTGCTCCACTTTCCTCCTCCTCTCCTGGCATTTGTAACCCCTGCGTCCGAAAACCGAGCCTTCCACGGAACGGAGCCTGGCATGCCTCGTGTCCGTCCAGGGTGCTCAGGATTCCCGAGGGCCATTGTGAGCTCGTCCTTCTCTCTGTCTGGAACGAACGTCCCTTGTTGTGCTGCCTCGATATACTCCTGAAGCCTTGTGACGGGTATTCGCAGTTGCTCGTCCATCCAAACGCACTTCCCTGATATAGGGTCCAAGGTTCTGCTAACCCCGAAGAACCAAGTCCGGCAACGGTCTGGCCAGTTCAATGTCTCTGGTTCGACCCCTTTATCAAGCAGGTCGTTCTCAGCCTTGGCCCATAACGGCCGGCCTTTGAGGTAGCCACCTGACCCCGTGCGATGGAGATGCTCCTTCTTTGCAGCATTTATCTTGTTTATCGCTAACATCTTCTTACTCCTCTCCGATGTCTTGTTGGCCACAAACGTGTCTCATTGATCTCTGAGCTTCTCGTACCGGCCGATGAATTCTGGTGTCTTTTCTTTGTCGACAAACTTTGCTTTCAGGTCATTCTTCCACTTCCTGAATAGATCTGCCATCTTCTTGAGAGCAAAGGACTTGATCAATGGCTCTATAACTGGATTCTCCGGATTCTCCTCTTCCGTAGGGTGAAATTTACCTTCAGTGCTTTCCAAAGATCTTGTTTCTGTCTATCTTCGACAAAAGAAACTTGAAGCTCTTCATCCTTAGGCTCATTCCATAGCTCGATGCTGATCGGGATCATGTCCCTAACAAGAACCCCGCACCGAGCAGTAAATGTGTCCTTGGTCTGAAGGGGTTCAATCGGTTGGCCATCACGTGTGATTGCTGTGATCGTGAACCTTTCATCCGAGTGCAACTTTTTCATCGGCCCTCGTCTCTTTACCGAAGCTGTGCTCGATCCGAAGGGCTAGAAAAAAGAAGAAAGAGAGAGTTAATATGTGTAGATACCAACACAATGATTGCATCAATTAGGTAGTTAGCACAGGCTTAAGTAATATATATACCTGGCCGGACTCTGTTCGGTCACCGGAGCCGTCATCACGGTCTCCTTCTTGCACCAGCATTTGGTCACCGGTCACGGTCTCCTCCGTTGTTCGATAACCGTAGTCTGCTTCTTCACCCTCTCCTTCCAGACCATCGGTTTCATTGAGATACAACATGAGATCACCTCCAGCTGCGATTATGTCCCCCAACACCCGTTCTACTTCCTCGTCTCGGCCGTGCTCCATAGTTTCTGCAAATATTACAACATGGCAATTATTATACAAACATGACAGATGGATATATTAGTGACAAATGTAGACCTAGCTATAGCTAATCACAAGAAGGAATTATATTAATTAATTCCTCGACGCTTCTCTAGGGTTTGGGGTGACCTTGGCAACGCTTAAAGGGTTCGGTGTGGCCTCCACGACAACGCTCTTTTAACTTGGTAAAGGAGGGGGTAATATCGACAACGATGACATACATACATGAAAAAAATGTTATTGGGGAGGGGGTATATCGACCCTCCCTCATGTCGAAGTTATCCGGGAGGGGGTATATCGACCCCCCCTCATGTTGAATATATGTTGAATTCCTGAGAGAGTTAGGAATCGGAGGGGGACTCCTCCCCCCTCATGTCTGATGAGTTTTTACTCCCTCTCCCATGAAACATTCATCGAACAAACTTAATACGAGTTTTAACATAAAACATTCATCGAACAAAATTACAACAGAAAAAATTGACCAAGTTTTCATATATCATCATCATCATCTACTACAAAAAAATTTGACATATTCTTTGCATATGAACGTACAAACATTTGCATATTCGACAATAATATCACCAAAAAAATGTTATCGGAGAGGGGGTATATCGACCCCCCCCCCCTCATGTCGAAGTTATCGGGGAGGTGGTATATCGACAACGACATGCCCGATAAAAAATAAGAAGAGGAAGAAGAAGAAAAAAAAGAGGAGAAGAGAAAGGAATAGAGAGAGGAGAAGATCGAAAAAAAGAGGAGAAGTAATTTCTATTTTTTTCTTCTTCACCTCTATTCCTTTCTTCTTCTCCTCTTTTTTTTTCTTTTTTTCCTCTTCTTACTTATTTCTCCTCTTCTTCCTCTCCTCTTCTTCTCCTTCTTCTTCTCCTTCTTCCTCTTCTTATTATTTCCCTTTTTCTTCTCCTTCTTTTTCTTCTTCTTCCTTCTTCCTTCTTGCTCGATAAAACTTTTCTAAAATGTAACTTTTGCATATATAAAAGTTGTTCTTCTTCTTCCTTCTTCCTTCTTCCTAACTAGATATATGATTTTTTTTCTAAAAATGTAACTTTTGCATATATAAAACTTTTTCTTCTTCTTCCTTCTTCCTTCTCTCCCTTCTTCCTAAATATATAAAACTTTTCTAGAAATGAAACTAACCTAAAATGCACTAAATCAGAGAACATACATAGATAAAACTTTTCTAAAAATCTAACTTTTGCGTATATGAACATATATACACAGAGAACATACATACATATATACATTTTTGTAAAAATGCAAAAAACAAATCATCATATATATGAAAAAAAATCTGGAAAAAATAGGACATATAATCATATATATACACATACATATAATCAAACATATACATATAATCACACATATACATATAATTAAAAAATATCATATATATGAAAAAAAATCAGAGGAAGGCCGGCCGGACCGAACGTGGCGGTGGCATGTGGTCGGGGAAGAGGGGGCGCGCGCGGCGACGGCGACGACGACGGGGTCGGGGCAGGGGCGGCGCGCGCGGCGACGGCGAGGGCGTGGGCGACGGCGTCGGGCGAGGGCGCGGGCGACGGCGAGGGTGCGGGCAACGGCGACGATAGGGCGAGGGCTGTTGTATGCGCTGCGTCAGAGAGAGAGAGAGAGTTGAGCTACTGCTGCAATGCCTGATGGGTTGTTGTGCCCGTAAAAATGATATAAAACGTTATTTCGTTTATCGTCGACGTAGTGCTATATCATGAATAGCATCGTAGCAAGAAAATTAGCTAAAATAATATATGCTATTCTTTCGTTGACTGAACATCATTACTCTTATGACCATTTTTGGATCAGACACGGAACGATCTCGGAACCGTTCGACTGTGATATTTCTCCCATTTTCAGCAAATAAACCGTCTGGTTGTAAGCAAATGCTGCCAACCAACCATTTTGGGATAATTCAAACGGGGAGGTGACTGTGACCTACTCCCTTCGTCCGAAAAAGCTTATGCCTCAAATGAATGTATCTAGTATCAAGTTAGTGTTAGATACATCAATTTAAAAGATACATTTGGGACAAGTTTTTTCAGACGAAGGAAGTATGTCCGAATCTAAGCACATACGTATTCCCACATCAGCATGTTGTTGCACCCATCCTTTCCCGGACAAGAAGAAGAAGGAGGTCCGTCCACTGCCAGCTCATCTGGATTGCTGCTTGCTGAAGGGACGCCGCAGCTGCTCTAAAGTTTTGATCTGAAATTCAGACTTGGGGCTGACCGTGATCTGTGTCCAAACCTGGGTTTGCTTCGTGCTGAAGCGACGACGATGACGACGAAATCTCAGTTAGTTACCGCTGACCATTCAGGCCTCCTGGCATTCAGCGATATGCATACGTAGCAAATGCGTACGCTACTTCTAGTAGTACCTATAGCTGCTTTGTAATCGTAGATAAAGATCGCGGACACAAGATCGAGAGTGATAGGGCCCGGCATGCAAGTTGGGCGACAGACAGGCTGACAGAGACCGGGACCTGTGGTACTCCAGAGACCGCTCTAGCCAGTGGCGGACAGAGCAATTAAATGAAGGGTGTGCACACTTTAAAACAAAAATCCACCTAATCCAAGTATCAGACAAAATATGGCAAAATAGTATATATGAATAGCTCAATTCAAATCTCACAACAACTTAGTTCACAAAATATATCTCAAATGTGCTCAGTTACAATACGAATAGTCTTACATGAAAAGAGCACAAGTAGAAAATTACATCACTGGGTAACTCTTACGTTTTTGCATTGCCATTAAAAGCATCAACTATGTCACCTTCACTTACTTTCATGAACACATCTCGTTCAATAAATGTCACCAAGCAATCATTCAAGCGATCATCACTCATACTAGTCCTCAACTTACTTATCACTAGATTCATTGCTGAAAATACTCTTTCAACACTCGCCGTTGCCACCGGTAAAATCAATATCAATTTGATGAGTAAGTAGACCAAATTATAAAGAACATGCTTCTTTGTTGCAACAAGCATAATAGAGAGCTCACCAATATTACTTGCATTTCTAAACCTATCATCTTGTCTCATATCATCAATAAAATTAGCAAGTTGAAATTCTAGCCTTATCAAATCTGTGCTTGATATGTCCATCGGATAGAATTCAGCAAGTCTCATTACCTTGAGTGCATCATAAGAAGAAAATGAATTGAGGGGATTCAAAGCTGACATGCAAATAAGCAACTCCGTATTAACCTCATCAAACCGATTGTCAATCTCTTGAATGGTTTGATCAATGACACCAAGATATACTTCTCTTCTATAATGATCATCATTTGTTTGTACTTCATAATACCGACGTGATCTTTGACTAGGCTCATAAGTATCCTCCCACAAAGGAACTTGAATGTCATGTTTATTGCAAAATAAGGTTAGCTTTGCAAGAAAATTTTCCCAACCATGAGACCTCATGTGTTGCATTCTACTCTTTGCCAAACTAACAAGAGTCATTGCATTAACAATATCTTGATCTCTCTTTTGCAAAGATTTGGACAACTCATTTGTATAGCCAAGTATAACAAACATCAAGTGAAGATTGAAAACAAAGTCAAATGATTCAAAGGCTTGAACAACTCCACGTATTCTTGTCCACTCATTTTTTTGTGAAGGATCTTTTCCAATAGCATCAAGTACTTTAAGGATTGTGGAATACATGCTAACAATGTGCATAATGGTTTTAAAATGAGACCCCCAATGAGTGTCGCCGGGTCTAGCTAGTCCCATCTCTTGATTTAGCCCACTTCCACTTTCAATCTCATCCATTTCAAGTGCTTCCAACACCTTTTGAGCTCTAACATCTCGAAGCATGTGATGGCACTTACAAGAAACTCCAACAATATTGAGCAAGTAAGAAACATGATCAAAGAACCACAAAGATGGTTCATTTTCCTCTGCCACAGCTGTAAGAATCAACTGAAGTTGATGTGCAAAACAATGGATGCAATAGGCAGAGGGTGACTCTTTCATGATCAATGTTTTCAACCCTTTAATCTCCCCTTTCATGTTGCTAGCCCAATCATATCCTTGCCCACGTATTTGACTAGGAGTCAAATGATGATCTTTAAGCAAAGTTTGAATTGCATCCTTAAGTGGCAATGAAGTTGTATTGGCAACATGAACAACTCCAAGGAACCTCTCACATCCTCTTTCTGATTTGTCAACAAACCGTATGCAGAGAGCAAGTTGTTCTTTATGAGATGCATCACTAGACTCATCAGCTATGATTGCATAGTGGTCATCACCAATATCTTCTATAATTCTTTTAGTTTTTTGCGCCGCACAACATTCAGTTATTTGATTTTGTATCTTTGGACTAGTCAAGATGCAATTCCCAGGAGCATTGTGCAAAACATGTCCATTAACTTCTTCGTCATTTTCCGAAAGCCATTCAAGAAGTTCATGAAAGTTCCCCCTATTGCTAGATTCTTCACTCTCATCATGTCCACGAAATGCCAATCCTTGGTTCAAAAAAACCTCAAGCATCTAAGTGAATAAGTTAACCTAGACTTATACATACGTAAATTCTCTTTACACACCCTCAGCATAATGTTATCAATTGATGGTTGGGGTGCCACAAATAAATTGTACTTCTCTTGAGCTTTGTTGTGAATGATGTTAATATCACCCTCATGTATGTCTAATGCATCTGGCCTATACCAATTTTTCCAACCACAAATAAATAGGAATCCTTTTCACTGGATCAGGCGGAAGCCTTTGAATATTATATGACCTTGCATGTGGATGTTGGGGTGATGGTTGCCGAGGCGCTCCATCATCAATATCAATGTCAATCTCTGCATCGGGATGGACTGGAGGTGGATCAATATTATGGCCTCTACTGCCGTGCGGCTATATAAAGAAACCATGGTCAATGGCCTCTACAGGCGAGCTATCGCTGAAGCCGGCGCACAAAAGGGTGGGACTCAAACTTCTGATAGACAATTGCGTTGCTAGCCAGTAGAGATAGCGAATTGTTGCTAAATAGCAGCACTAAACCTAAATTACTAAGTACAACGACAATTTTATTTTATTTCAATTTTATCTATTCCTTGGAAAAAAATTGTGATTTCTTCTTAAAAAATGCAAATAATGTTTGAAAAATTTGAAAAAAATCGAATTCAAACTAACTTCTAAAATGTTCACATTTTCTTTTGGAAAAAGTGAAAAAATATTTGAAAAACACGAACAAACTTTTGAAATTCCAAAATTTATTGATCTTTTATATAACGTGAACATTTGTAAATATATATCTAACAAATTTCCAATATACACTGAAAAATTATTAAAAAACACACTGAAATGTTTTGTGATATACGTTGAACAAAAATTAAAATACATGATGAACATTTTTGTGATATATACAAAAAAATAATGAAATTACACATTGAATATTATTGTGGTATATGATTAAATTTTTTTAAATAGAAAATAGTCTTTTAAGAAAAATGTTGAACATTTTCTTTATATAGGGTGAACAATTCCTTAAATATACGTTGAATATTGTTTTATATAAATATGCAATGAACTTTGTATAAAACATGAAAAAAAACATGGAACAAATGAAACAAAGATAAAGAAAAAATGGAAACAGAAAAATGGAGGAGAAAAGAAAATAAAAGAAATACAAACAGGAATAGAAAAATAAAAATAAACAAAAGAGAGATAGAAACAGCAGAGAGACATGGGCTTGCCGAAACTAAGTCGTCGGGATACCTCGCTTCAGCCAAGCCAGGTCGTTTTGACGCTCGTGCGCGTCAAATAAGGATTGCCACTCCTATTTCGAGCCTAAGTCGCCCAAAAGCGAGCCAGTGCGTGCTCCTACCCGTTTTGGGCTGGCCTATTTGGGGATTCTTTACCCACCAGTTTTGGGAAGGTTCTAGAACTTTCCCAGAACTGGTTTTTTTCTTTCATTTCTTTTCGTTCCAGTTTTTTCTTTTTTCCTTATTCGTTAACGTTTTTTTTCTTGTTTTATTACTGTTCTGTCTTTTATTTTTTTCTTTCGGTTCCTTTTTTCATTATCTTTCAATTCCTATTTTTGTTGCAATCTTTCAAATTTGTGAAAATATTTTCCAAAATTGTAAATAATTTTTCTAAACCATTAATATTTTTGAACTTCTGAGCATTTTTTGTAATTGCGGACAACTTTTCAAATACATTAACATTATTTTACAATTTGTGCGTACTTTTTTTATAAACTTTTACTTTTCTTAATGACAAACATTGTTTACTGAATGGCAAACATTTTTCAAAAAAGCGACATCTTTTTTGAATTGGTGAATATTTGTTTTCAACTGGCGTATACTTTTTGAATCGACGATTTGTTTTTCCAAAAATTGATGGAACAAAGACTATAATTCACGAATTGTTTTCCAAAATATGATTTTTTTTATCAGAGAATAGCTGTTGAACCGATGAACTGTCTTTGTAATTCCTAAGCAGTTTTTAATTTTCTGAGTTGTTTTACAAATGGATGTTATTTTTTCATTTAAAAACATTTTTATATTTCATAACATATTTTGAGCACACGAACATTCTTTTCAAAATCATAAAGAAATTTGAAGTGCTGAACTTGATGTGCAAAATCGTGAATATTTTTTGATTATGACATTTTTTAAAACACGAACATATTTTGAATACACTATCATTTTATAAAATTTCTAAAACATTTGTTTTCCGAAATGCACATTTTATAAAATTCCGGAACTTTTTGTAATTCTAAATTATTTAGAATATGGAAAGAAATACACAGAAAAGAAAAAACAAAGTGAAAAAACTGGAAATAAAAAAATAGAGGGTCCCGCATATGGAGCTTGTTATCTGCCAATGCTATTAAGTGTGCTGGGCGGAACCGCAGGGTGATTTGGGGCACGACACGCGGTTGGGCTTATATGGGCTGCTACCACTGCGACCCATGTTGGATACGGTTGCTTTTTCCTTTTTTGGCTGAACTTTGTAAAAGAATATGTAACTTATATTCAAACTAAAATAAATAAAATAAAATTTAAGTGTTTTGTAATTAATATATATAATATTTAAAAATTATTCAGGTATTATATTTTTATAAAATATGGATCTAAATAATATAATATTGACAAACTATAATAAGAAGTTCATAATTTTAAAAGCATAAGTGTATTTAATAAAAAAACATATGTTAATGTTTAGAAAAATATATAATTTTATAAATGTTCATAAAATTTAATAAAGTTATGTTTATAATAAAATATTCCTTAAGTATATGAAAAAACTTTGTATTGTTTTCAAAAGTTTTCACGTGTTTTAATAAAGTTTGTGTCCTTGCCAAAAAATATATATTTAACTTTTTAAAAAATGTAGAAAAAGACGTATGGAGAAATATATATGAGCCTAGCAAGCTCCCTAGCTTCAGTATATCAAATTAATATTCTAACGTTTTATATTAATTTATACTAAAATCTTAGAAATTATCAAATATTATTTTAGTTATATGAATGCTTTGAAAAATAATGTTTGTATATGTTTTATCAAATGTATAGAAAATATTATTTGAGTTTTTATCAAATATATGAACGCCAATATTTTTTTGCCAAATTTTAAAATGGGAAAAAAATCTAACAGATGAAAAAGATGAAGCAGATTCATCATTTACATATATCAAAAAGTATCGTGCGGATTCGACCCCTCAAGTGCACCATTTTTGTATGAATTATCCCTTTGTACTGTTTGCTGACATCAAGCTATGCAAGCGGCGTATAGGGCTGCAGACTAGAATTAAACCGTACATGCACGTTGGGACAAGTTCTCACATCAGTTTTCCATATTTTTAAATTTTTAGCACAAAAGTGCATATGCTATGCAATTTCATGTACCACAAGTAATTTTACCTCTTAAATCATGACCAGATTTTCAAGTGATTTAGTATGCTGATCACACAATTATTGTTATGCCTGCTATTGAGAGCCAACTTCAGCATGTCATAAACCTCATTCTACATCTTATTCCTCAAACTCGACTAAGTATTAACGACGACAAATTAGTGCTGGTCATAAGCACTGTACTCAATGTTGAAGTTCAAAACCTTATTTATATATTGGCGAGTCAAAAATGATCATTCCCTTTCACTTACCTTGAACGTCCTCTCAACACATCCACACCCAAAATTGAGAATTTCACCCGAATTATCAAACAATAGAAAGAAGACTTGTGAGTGGTCCAGTTTTTTTATCCTATGATGGAAGACGCAGCTAATCAAATATGTGATCTTCCCTACCAGTCTTCTTCATGTACTTGGTAGCACTCTCAATCACTATTTCTAACCAGATAAATAAATATCTCGCACACTTTCTATGGAGAAAATTTGGACAAGAATACAGTTGGCAAATTGCATGGGGTAAGTTTTGTAAGGCCAAAAGGCACGGGGACTAGGCATCGTGGATATAGAGATCACAACCTAGCTCTGCTCATAAAACTCTTCCATAGGTTATTTAATCAGGAAAATCTTCCTTTGGTTAAACTTGTCTAGGAAGCTTATTATAACAATGGCGTCCACTTAGAGAAACGGGGATACTTTTGGTGGAAGGATCCGCTTGAGCTTATTCACACTTTCGAAGATCCCGCATCTTTCAAAGTGGGCAATGGCAGCTTTGTTCTGTTTTGGTATGACTCGTGGCTGGAGCAACCTCTCTCTCAGAAATACTCTTAATTGCATCCTGCTGTAGTTAATTATAGAGACACCATGTGGATTCTGTAACATAGTTCTAGGCACACCCCATATCGCATTTTATTTTTGTGGGAAACATGGTTGAGCGTCCTACTTACGTACGAAATTTCGCGAAAAAGTGACTTCAGTGTTCTTCTGAATGAAAAGAATGCAGCTTCAAAAATCTCAAATAGTAAATTTTATATAGATATCAACTTTACTAGTATGTATTAACAGCAAAAACTTGCAGGGCCTCAACAGAGGTCGTGCAGACCGCATTTGTTGTGCTCGGGTTGATGAATACTTTAGAGTAGTTATAAGGAAATAAATTGCTTCACTAGTATGTATTAATAACACTAGTATAAGGTACATGCTATGCACGTGGTGTTAATTGCTGGAGTTTAAAATTTGGTTGTCAGGTTACTGCCTTTATCGTCTTGTAATCATGTATGTTTGCTTTTGAGTGTTTTGACATGTACAAACTGCTCATTGATAGTGACTTGAAAGGAATTTTTTTCTTAACAGCACCAGGCCACTGGGTGCAGGAGTGCAGCGCGCCGTGACGAGTCTAGAAGGATCCAGCTGCGAGCGTTTTGGCGCGAGTCCGTACATGGCGAATCCAAGAAACATCAGCCGTCAGATTGTTTGAAATTCGTATTGATGAAGAATGGAGATTCACCCTGTGTAACAAATCAACAGCTAACAGTTTGCTTCTACAATGTTGTGGATGGCTAGCCCAAGCTCAAAAACTATTATACTATACCATGTGATTCTTATGATCTAGCATTGTAGATCCTTCCCATGTATGATTAAGTAACTTGTGTACAGGTTGTGATAAAATCAGTAATATCATTTTTTTAGTAAAAGGGCTAAACAGAAACAACCTTCATTATCTTCACAAAGATATATTATACATATATTTCAAATGGATATTTTGAATAAGAATAAAAATATATAGGAAATAAGAAGGTGCAAGAAAGTATTAGGTAAATACGAGAACTCACTCATGGAATAGGGATTGGCATGATCACATCCAGGCTGAACCTTCACAGACAAACCTAAGCTCTGCAGATTAATGCACTTCGTTTGAATCTTCACCGCAACTTCAAGACCGCCTAACCTTCTACGATATTTTTACCGAAGGTCAAGAAGCTCCCTATAACCCTTACTCCACACCATCTTTCGATGGACATTTTGTGAGGGCTACATCTCCATTCTGGAGCTGCTTCCACTTAAGCTTGCCTACCTCAATAAATTTTGGATTCACACCATTGTCACTAATACCATAGATTTGGGTAAATCCGAGTGGCACCTGATAGTATGATTATCTGTTTTTAGGTAAACCATAGTTAGCAATGTATGATTCAGCTAAACATGTTAGCATTGTATGATTCAGCTGAACATGTTGGGGTGTCTATGAGTTCTAGGTGTTGCAGGGTACTCAAATTCAACAATTTGTAATGGAACAGAAGACAATGGAATCAAGAAAATCTGGACAAGAAATTCAAGCTACATGTGTCCTCTCCACTCTATATTTTTATTGACTACCATAATGTCATGAGACATGTCACATAAATGATAAAAAAATTCACTACAAGAAATATGTCAACTTGAGACCTTCTCTCAGTGACCCCAACTGAATTGGTCGTAAATCCACGACCATTTCACTTGGAAGGGCTCAAATCCTGAAATTGCCTTACACCAAATGAGACATGTGTCCTCTTGAGGAAGAAATTTGGGATGCCCTCATATTACTCAAAAAAACATATATTTAGCCCAACGAAAATGGGAAAATAAAAATATCGACAATGTTAATCATGTATTTTTTTAAAACTGTTAATCATGTATTTAAAATTTTCTAACCAATATCAACAATTTTTTATATGTATACAAAAATGTACAATGTGTAAAAAAATATAGACATCAAAACGTATGTATGAAAATATGTTTTTTTGTTGGAAATATATGAAAATAAGTTAATCATGTATTTGAAAAAAGTTAAACATATATAAACAATATGTACAATGTGTCTTAGAAAATGTAGACATGTGTTCAAAATATTAGACATAAAAATATTAACTAAAAAGTTAATGATGTAACTAAAAACTGTTTAATATCTATAAAATTTGTTTCTTGTGTACACAAATTTGTTCATAAAATGTGGTAAAATATTCTTGAAAAATGGAGAAGTTTTTTTTACAACAAATATTTGTTAGGTTCTTCACAAAAAAAACTCATTTTGGGAACTCGAAAAATAGAAAATGAATATGTCTTTTTCACGAGAGGTGGATCAAAAACTTTTTACACCCAACCATTTGGTCAATTGTACATTAAATATGGTCTAGTATTTTAGAAATTTGATTTGGTCGAATTTTGCAACAATTATTTGGTAGGTTCTTCCCAAAAAAATTCATTTTGGGCGCTCGAAAAATGGAAAATGATTTTTTCACCCAATGAAAATGAAAACTTCCTTAGGCAACATTGTTTGTCATTGAAATATGCACCCTTGTGCACAATATGAGATCATTTGAACAAACTATGCCATGAATGTGCGCATAAGGTTGATCATTTGGCTTGAAAGTCATTGATCTCCACACATGATAGCTCGTTTCTGAGAACACCTTTTTAAAAGAATTTCCGTATTATAAGTTAATTATTTTTCCTGGGAACTTGGCCACATGTAATGACACAATATGAAGGTTTCCCAATATTTTGATTTTTTTTGAATTTTTCATGCCCGTTTCAAAATGCGGTCAAAACGGCGGGCATGACCGTTTCTAGCTAGTGATTGAATCTTGGAAAACTTTTGGTGTTTCCCTAATGAAATAGACAATTTTGTACCTAGAAATATTTTTTGGAAAAAATAAATAACAAACTATGAGGCAGCTACAGTTCAAATATGACCCGCTTCCAACTGAATCAGCGGAAATTTGTCTTTTTTCACCAGAGGTGGATCAAAATTTTGACACCAAACTATTTGGTCAATTGTGCATTAAATATGGCCTAGTATTTTAGAAAAATTATTTGGTAGAATTTTGCAACAATTATTGGGTAGGTTCTTCACAAAAAAAACTCATTTTGGGCGCTCGAAAAATGGAAAATGATTTTTTCGTCCAAATAAATTAAAAACTTCCTTAGGCAACATTATTTGCCATTCCAATATGCACCCTTGTGCACAATATGAGATCATTTGAGCAAACTATGCCATGAATGTGGCCATAAGATTGATCATTTGGCTTGAAAGCCACTGATCTCCACACGTGATAGCTCGTTTCTGTGAACACTTTTTTTTATAAGAATTGTCGTATTATAAGTTCATTATTTTTCCTGGGAATTTATAATGACACAATGCGAAGGTTTCCCAATTTTATTTTTTGAATTTTTCATGCCCGTTTCAAAATGTGGTCAAAACGACGGGCATGACCGTTTCTAGATAGTGGTTGAATCTTGGAAAACTTTTGGTGTTTCTCTAATGAAATAGACACTTTTGTACATAGAAATGATTTTTGGAAAAAATAAATAACAAACTATGAGGCAGCCTACAGTTCAAATATGACCCGCTTCCAACTAAATCAGCGGAAATTTGTCTTTTTCACCAGAGGTGCATCAAAACTTTTGACACCCAATCATTTGGTCAATTTTGCATTAAATATGGCCTAGTATTTTAGAAAAATTATTTGGTCCAATTTTGCACCAATTATTTGGTAGGTTCTTCACAAAAAAACCTCATTTTGGGTACTCAAAAATGGAAAATGATTTTTTTGTCCAAAGAAAATGAAAACTTCCTTAGGCAACATTGTTTGCAAATCCAATATGCACCCTTGTGCACAATATGAGGTCATTTGAGCAAACTATGCCATGAATGTGGGCATAAGATTGATCATCTCACTTGAATGCCATGAATCTTCAGACATGATAGCTCATTTCTGAGAACACTTTTTTAAAAGAATTTCCTTATTAAAAGTTTATTATTTTTCCTGTTAACTTGGTCACATATAATGACACAATGGAAAGGTTTTCCAATTTTTTGATTTTTTTGAATTTTTTATGCCCGTTTCAAAATGTGGTCAAAATGGCGGGCATGACCGTTCCTATCTAGTGGTTGAATCTTGGAATTTTTTTGGTGTTTCTTTGATTAAATAGATACTTATGTACCTAGAAATGATTTTTCGAAAATAAAGATCAAACTATGAGGCAGCTGTTGTTCAAATTTGACCCGCTTCTAACTGAATCGACGGAAATTTGTCTTTTTCACCAGAGGTGGATCAAAATTTTTGACACCCAACCATTTGGTCAATTGTGCATTAAATATGGCCTAGTATTTTAGAAAAATTATTTGGTCCAATTTTGCAACAATTATTTTGTAGGTTCTTCACAAAAAACCTCATTTTGGGCACTCAAAAAATGTAAAATGATTTTTTCATCCAAAGAAAATGAAAAATTCCTTAAGCAACATTGTTTGCCATTCCAATATGCACCCTTGTGCACGATATGAAATCATTTGAACAAACCATGCTATGAATGTGGCCATAAGATTGATCATTTGGCTTGAAAGCTACTTATCTCCACACATGATAGCTCGTTTCTGGGAACACTTTTTGAAAATAATTATTGTATTACAAGTTTATTATTTTCCCGGTAACTTGGACACATATAATGACACAATGCGAAGGTTTTCCAATTTTTTAATTTTTTTGAATTTTTTATGCCCGTTTCAAAATGTGGTCAAAACGGCGGGCATGACCGTTCCTAGCTAGTGGTTGAATCTTGGAAAACTTTTGTTGTCTCTCTAATTAAATATATACTTTTATACCTCAAAATGATTTTTGGGAAAAATAAAGAGGAAACTATGAGGCAGTTGCAGTTCAAATTTGACCCGCTTCCAGCTGAATCGACAAAAATATGTCTTTTTCACGATAGGTGGATCAAAGCTTTTGACACCCAACCATTTGGTAAATTGTGAATTAAATATGTCCTAAATGTTTCTGAAAAATGTTTTGGTCCAATTTTGCAACAATTATTTGGTAGGTCCTTCACAAAAATACCTCATTTTGGGCACTCGGAAAATGGAAAATGATTTTTTCGTCCAAAGAAAATGAAAACTTCCTTAGGCAACATTGTTTGCCATTCCAATATGCACCCTTGTGCACAATATGAGATCATTTGAACAAACTATGCTATGAATGTGGCCATAAGATTGATCATTTGGCTTGAAAGCCACTGATCTCCACACATGATAGCTCGGTTCTGAGAACACTTTTTAAGACATTTAATGTAGTTAAAGTTTATTATTTTTCCTCTAAACTAGGTCAGATATGATGCCACAATGCGAAAGTTTTTTCTTTGTTTTTCTGAATTTCTTTCAAAATCTTATCAAAACGGCGGGTATGACTACGGGTCTTTGGTCACCGGGAAGGTGACGACGACGAACTCCTCGCTCGTGACTACCTCCTCGATGCCCTAGTCTTCTACGTGCCAAGGTCCTTGCTGGTGGCCTTGCCGGATAAAAATCCAGAGCTTCTTTATTCAGTATTGCCGCCCCCGCCCGCAAAGTCGAGACGTCGAATGATCCAAAAACCTAAGCTACTAGGACCCTAAAACCTAAATATAAACGATCTACACACGCGGGATCCGACGACCCTCCTCACCGCCGATGACCAAGAAGTCACCGGCGGAGGGGAACCGCCAAAAGATGGTGCCAAAAGAGTCGGTTCTCTTAGCCAAAGAGACATGTACTTTGTTTTTTGTCGATTACGACCTACTTAGATGGTCATGCACGTCGCACACATGTACTCTGTTTTGATTGGTTCACAGGCATGTCACGCGGATCATGGATCGAGCACCATTGATCCACCCGGATCCAACGACAGTGCTCCCTCCTCACCTTCTCACCCCACCTAGCCCAACAACCCACATGCCACAACCCGCACTCCTCCCTCGTCCCCCGCGAACCCTAGCGCTCCCACCTCCCCTCCCCTCGCCGCCACCCACCCCTCCCCTTGCTCTCCTCCCTCCCTTCCTCCCCTCCGTCAAGATCCAGTGTGCTCCCCGATCCCCATGCTCCGCTCCTCCCTCCCTCCCATCCGGAAAGATCTAGCGCGCGACCTCCCTCTCCTCTCCTCCGCCTCTCCGTATATCCTCTCGAGTAGTGTTACCCATGGCCAGATCCGCTCCCTCCTCGCGCCGGAAACCCTAGCTGCTCGAGCGCGGTCATGGCGACCGACTGACCGCAGGCGGAGGACTCTGGCTCGGACAATGGTCCTCCTGCTGCTCGTGCTCGCACTGTTCGCGGTGGTGCCATGGGCAGCAGCGGCGGCAGGCCTCTCCAGTGCCGCCGGAGATGAGGGGCATGGAGGCACAACTCACGAGGCTCACCAAGGACGTTACCATGACCATCTCCGACCACTTCAACTTCTGCATTTCCAACATGTGAGTAGTACTACATACATACACTCTGCCCGCATCCTCTGTCTCTACTTCCGTTTCCTCTGTTCACCCATACGAGCCTAACGACTTCGATTTCGATTTGCTGGTGATCGACCCTGGTTGACGGTTGTGATCTACGTAGGCAGGAGGACTGGGGCGAGGCCTTCAACTACACCTCCGACCCCGGCTTCGTGCAGCGCTACCTCGCCGAAACCAGAGGCGATCCATTGCTCCTCCCATGATGCGTCCGATAGTTTCCTCTGCTGCTTCATTCATTTGTGTGTGCAGCTCATGTTCGCTGAATTGCTTGCTTGCTGGTTGCTGCTAGTGAATTATCAGCATACCAAAGGGTCTAGTGTTATGTTACTATTTCTAGGTCCTTCCCTCTTTGTAAAGAAAAAACAGTTCTGAGTTCTATGCAGCAATAGAAAAGAACATAAACAAAAGTCCGGTTATAGCCTCATTTTTAAATACGGTATATTTCTATTGTCCACCCTGGTGGTGTTTTGCCATAATATTGAGGATCTACATTTGCCAAGGTTATTCATAACATAGGCTTGATGAAATCTTACTCTTTTAATCACAATAACATAGCAGTAACATGTTATCACTTTGGATGAAGAAAATCATTTGTAATAAGTTCTTCCATGTTTAATTGCCTCCATTGTCTAGCAGTGTTTGGTGCTATATACAATTCCTCTGTCATTTCCCCTCCCCTTCACCTACTACTGCTGCTCTCCCCGGTCTCACTCCTCATCTTGTCTCTTGTGTAGGGTACACGAACGCCACTTCTTCCACCAGCCACCCTCCCCTCTGTGCCAGCTTGTGGAACACCTCCACGCCATCTTCGGAGCCGCCTGCCGGTGAGATTGGTGTTCATTGTGGCACAATAGTGACTACACATGCCATCGAGTTAGTGATGTAGTCATGTAGGCAGCGAAGCTTAAAGTGTTATGTTTACTTCACATAAACTGAAAAGGGTATCATTTCATACTTTTGGTTTGGTTTGTGAATCTGCTTCACTTAAATTTCAGCCTGAGCTAGTAGTTGACTAAAGGAATGCTCGGTACATTTAGAGATATCATATCACTATGCTAATGTGTTTCAACAAGGGAGATTCCTGCTAATAGTATATAACCTGCTTATCATACGCAAACAAGATATTTCGTTGTTCGAGTCAATACTCTTGATTGGTACCATATGTTTTTTGGTTATTATATTTTTCTACTGCAGATAAAAAAGATAGAACTATCTATGATTACTTGGCACATATTTATTCTTCTATAGCTTCTTATGCACTACTGCCAACATTGGATAGGACGTACTTGGTGTTAAATTCATTGATGTTACTTTACACAAGTTCCATATGCATTGGTCAGTAGTAGTTCTTCCTTGGTTCATGCAGGACTGAAATATGAAGGAGGAACTACAACTTGTCATACTGTAGTATGGTTCTGCTTTTGCTTTTAACAGAAGAGTAGGATTCTAGAATCTAGATGCATGGTTTGTGAGTCTGCTCTATCTAGTTATACATATCTTACTGACGAATGACTAAAATACCAAAATTGCATTTGGTTTGCCTGATTGACCAGTGATCATTGATATCTAGCCGGTGCTGATTTGTGAATCTTCTTTATTTAGTTATCTATGTATCTCACTAATGAAAAGACCAAATACCAACAGTTCATTTGGTTTGCTTGACTGCTCACCTGGCAGCAGTGGCGGCGGCTACAAGTTCATATTTCTGTCATTAATTGCAGATGATCCGTTAAGGGGGGGTATGAATTTTGCGAGTATGTGTACTATTATACTGCAGTAGAATTTCGTTACAGTTAGGTGTCGTGAATGATTGACCTTAGATGAGTACACGAATCTTGCTTGGTCCTAATAGGAGCATGTTCCTCTTTGTGGTTCAGTTCTCTGGCTCATTCAAACCGAGAGGACTGTGTTCTCAGATTGTTGCTAGAATTGCAACTGCTCATTTTGTATTAAAGCTAGGATTTATGCACAAATCTTGCTATTTCTGATGCATGCTATTAATCTACCGAAATGCTGCCATGGCCATGCCGCTATGTTAACTTGATGATGTTAATTCATTGCTACCATGCTGTAATGTCGACAAAAGTTAATTTGCCCATGCCCATTTCCATGCCTTCCTTTTGTTAACTTAACTTTAGTTTACTTGATTGTGCAGGTGGTCTTGCTGAAGCTGTCCCTGCACTGCAAAGTGTTCGCCGGCAAGGTGAAGAAGCACCTCGCCAAGATGGAAGGTGAGCACCAACATCTCTGAAAGTTTGGTGACAAAACAATTCATCTTGAATCCTGGGAAGACTAGTTACTTACTAATAATCTATCATTGGAGGATATGCTACGGCAATGCAGCAATTTGAATTGATATTCGCATTGAATTAATGACTTGTCTTGTTGTATGCAATTGAAACATACCCATATAAAAGAAGTCTGTTCCATGCAACATTTTTACTGTTTTACTCAACTTGTTTTCATTGTTACTTGATACATGCTACCTCCGTCCCATAATAAACCATCAAATGTACTCCTGGGAGGGATAAACATCTTTTTTAGAACATGGGTTGAAGTAGACTGCACTTGCTTACTGAGAATATGAAAATGAGATATTCTGTTTGCTAATATGAAGATAGCATTGTGTTTAATCCAGTACTGATGATTGTTTTCATTCCCATATAATCTTGTTAATGATGGTGATTTTGTACTAGCATATAAACTTGTTTTTGTTGTCACTTGATACATACTTAGCTTGTACTTGAAGTTGTGGGTTAATGCTGGTAAATTTGTTCTACTTTTATGCATTGGTACCCCCATCATCGAGCGCATGGATGCAATAGTGGCAAGAAGATCATGGTCGTGTGCATCATCAAGCACACCATGGCGAGCATCCACCTCGTCACAGTGGCAAGAAGAGCAGGTGTCTAGTTTGTAATCGCTGTCGAAGGAGCTCCATGCTGAAGAACATAACACTTGTAGAGCCTGTAAAGTACCATGTTATTGAACTTGTGGAGCATGTAACTGAGACTGCCATACTGTTGTTACACTTGTAGAGCTTGCAAAGTGTATGTTAGAGCTTATTATGTGTTATTTGTACAACAGCAACTCTGTACTGACTCTGGCTGATAACATTTGAAGTATTTTGTGTGTTTTCTGTGTGCCAATTTAAATATTGTGTATTTATTTACATTAAATTGGAAAATGAGGAATGTGACCGTGACAGCAAGAACTCACTTGACATGTGAACCTATTTAATAATAAAAAAAGAAAACTGAAACTGTCGAGACAAAAAGCCCATGGCCCCAAAATAAAAATGCTGCAATGTTGGGCTTGGTCCATGAAGCTGACAAAAATTCAGACGAAAAAATATATAAATGGGCTGAATTAACGGGCTCGGCCCATGTAAAACATTGAACTGGACCGGGCTGATTCTTATCCATGTCAGCTTGCCACGCTGGATCCTACGTGGCCTGGGGAGGCTGCTAGTGACCAAAAATTTGGTCAAATAACCAACGACCTTTTACATATCACAAAGAAGGTCATAAATTTCAGTTTACGACCGTCAGCTTTTGACCATCTGTTTTTATTGGTATCACTCTAAGATTGTACGTTCAACATTATATAAAGCAATCATGGCTATGTTCGCTGCAGTAAGGCCAGCAGATAAAAACAGCTCCACAACTATGTTGATCTTATATCAAAATGAGGTACATGTGGGCATGCATGGACATAGATTATGAATATGAATCATCTATGTTTGGTCCTTTTTTTAATTATCTATGCTTGGTCCTGGTTCATCAGGTAAACGAGGCATAATGAACAGAGATAACACGGTTTACATAACAAGGGTGAAACCTTTGACTGCACATATTCAAGATGTTACCTCGTGGCAATAAACTCTGGTAAGCCATGTGTTTGCATGTCGGTGGCATTGATACGTCCATTTTGCATCATGCTTTTATGTCAATATTTATTGCATTATGGGATGTTATTTCACGTTATGTCACAATACTTATGGCTATTCTCTCTTATTTTACAAGGTTTACATGAAGAGGGAGAATGCAGGCAGCTGGAATTCTGGGCTGGAAAAGGAGCAAATATTGAAGGACCAGTCTGCGCAACTCCAAAAGTCCTGAAACTCCACAGAATACCTTAGAATAAATAAAGAAAAATCGCCGCCAAAGATGAAGGCCAGGGGGCCCACACCCTGCTCACGAGGGTGGGGGGCGCGCCCCCTGGGCACACCCCCCTACCTCGTGGGCCCCTGGTGGCTCTCCGACGCCCATCTTCTCCTATATGAAGTCTTTCGATGAGAAAAAAAATAAGAGAGAACCTTTCGGGACGAGACTCCGCCGCCACGAGGCGGAACCTTGGCGGAACCAATCTAGGGCTATGGCGGAGCTTTTCTACCGGGGACACTTCCCTCCGGGAGGGGGAAATCATCACCATCGTCATCACCAACGCTCCTCTCATCGGGAGAGGGCAATCTCCATCAACATCTTCGCCAGCACCATCTCATCTCCAAACCCTAGTTCATCTCTTGTATCCAATTCTTGTCTCCAAGTCCGGGATTGGTGCTAGTAGGTGGCTAGTAGTGTTGAGTACTCTTTGTAGTTGATGCTAGTTGGTTTATTTGGTGGAAGACCATATGTTCAGATCCTTTATGCATATTATTACCCCTCTGACTATGAACATGAATATGCTTTGTGAGTAATTACGTTTGTTCCTGAGGACAAGGGAGAAGTCTTGCTATTAGTAGTCATGTGAATTTGGTATTCGTTCGATATTTTGATGAGATGTATGTTGTCTAACCTCCAGTGGTGTTATGTGAACGTCGACTATATAACACTTCACAATTATTTGGGCCTAGAGGAAGGCATTGGGAAGTAATAAGTAGATGATGGGTTGCTAGAGTGACAGAAGCTTAAACCCTAGTTTATGCGTTGCTTCGTATGGGGCTGATTTGGATCTACATGTTTCATGCTATGGTTAGGTTTACCTTAATACTTTTGTTGTAGTTGCGGATGTTGCAATAGAGGTTAACCATAAGTGGGATGCTTGTCCAAGTAAGGGCAGTACCCAAGCACCGGTCCAGCCACATATCAAATTATCAAAGTACCGAACGCGAATCATTTGAGCGTGATGAAAACTAGCTTGATGATATTCCCATGTTTCCTCGGGAGCGCTTTTCCTATCATAAGAGTTTGTCCAGGCTTGTCCTTTGCTACAAAAAGGATTGGGCCACGTTGCTGCACCTTATTTACTTTATTACTTGTTGCTCGTTACCATTTATCTTATCATAAAACTATCTGTTACCACTTATTTCAGTACTTGCAGAGAATACCTTGCTGAAAACCGATTATCATTTCCTTCCGCTCCTCGTTGGGTTCGACACTCTTACTTATTGAAAGGACTACGATAGATCCCCTATACTTGAGGGTCATCAAGACTCTTTCCTGGCGCTGTTGCCGGGGAGTGAAGCGCCTTTGGTAGGTGGAATTTGTTAAGGAAAAATTTATTTAGTGTGCTAAAATTTTTGTCACTTGTTACTATGGAAAGTAATTGTTTGAGGAGCTTGTTCGGGGTATCTTCACCCCGTCCGGTTGAGCCAAGAGTTGCTCCTCAACCCACTGAACCTACTGAATCTATCAAAAATGAAACTCCTTTTGGAATTCCTTCGGGTATGATGGAAAAATTGCTAGCTAACACTTTCGCAGGAGATGGAACAAAGCATCCTGACGAACATCTATGCTTTGTGGATGATTTTGTGGACTATTTAAGCTTGCAGGTATACCAGATGATGTTGTTAAGAAGAAGGCTTTCCCTTTATCTTTGGAGGGAGACGCATTGACATGGTATAGGCTATGTGATGATACGAGATCATGGAACTATAAAAGAGTGAAATTGGAATTTCATCAGAAGTATTACCCTATGCATCTTGTTCATCGTGATCGCAATTATATATATAATTTTTGGCCTCGCGAAGGAGAAAGCATCGCTCAAGCTTGGGGGAGGCTTAAATCAATGTTATATTCATGCCCCAATCATGAGCTCTCAAAATTGACAATTCTCCAGAATTTTTATGCTCGGCTTTCTGATAACAATCGCACCATGCTCGATACTTCTTGTGCTGGCTCTTTTATGATGAAGCCTATTGAATTTGGATGGAATCTATTGGATAGAATTAAACGCAACTCTGAAGATTGGGACCTCGACGAAGGTAAGGAGTCAGGTATGACACCTAAGTTTGATTGTGTTAAATCTTTTATGGATACCGATATTTTCCATAAGTTTAGCACTAAATATGGACTTGACTCTGAGATAGTAGCTTCTTGATACGTCCATTTTGCATCATGCTTTTATGTCAATATTTATTGCATTATGGGCTGTTATTTCACGTTATGTCACGATACTTATGGCTATTCTCTCTTATTTTGCAAGGTTTACATGAAGAGGGAGAATGCCGGCAGCTGGAATTCTGGGCTGGAAAAGGAGCAAATATTGAAGGACTATTCTGCGCAACTCCAAAAGTCCTGAAACTCCACGGAATACCTTAGAATAAATAAAGAAAAATCATCGCCAAAGATGAAGGCCAGGGGGCCCACACCCTGCTCACGAGGGTGGGTGGGGGGGGGGGCGCCCCCCTACGTCGTGGGCCCCCTGGTGGCTCTCCGACGCCCATCTTCTCCTATATGAAGTCTTTCGATGAGAAAAAAATCAGAGAGAACCTTTCGGGATGAGACTCCGCCGCCACGAGGCGGAACCTTGGTGGAACCAATCTAGGGCTCTGGCAGAGCTTTTCTGCCGGGGACACTTC
>NC_041385.1:851771698-851787253 GCF_002162155.2 Triticum dicoccoides | reverse complement strand
GGGAGAATGCCGGCAGCTGGAATTCTGGGCTGGAAAAGGAGCAAATATTGAAGGACTATTCTGCGCAACTCCAAAAGTCCTGAAACTCCACGGAATACCTTAGAATAAATAAAGAAAAATCATCGCCAAAGATGAAGGCCAGGGGGCCCACACCCTGCTCACGAGGGTGGGTGGGGGGGGGGGGCGCCCCCCTACGTCGTGGGCCCCCTGGTGGCTCTCCGACGCCCATCTTCTCCTATATGAAGTCTTTCGATGAGAAAAAAATCAGAGAGAACCTTTCGGGATGAGACTCCGCCGCCACGAGGCGGAACCTTGGTGGAACCAATCTAGGGCTCTGGCAGAGCTTTTCTGCCGGGGACACTTCCCTCCGGGAGGGGGAAATCATCACCATCGTCATCACCAACGCTCCTCTCATCGGGAGAGGGCAATCTCCATCAACATCTTCACCAACACCATCTCATCTCCAAACCATAGTTCATCTCTTGTATCCAATTCTTGTCTCCAAGTCCGGGATTGGTGCTAGTAGTTTGCTAGTAGTGTTGATTACTCTTTGTAGTTGATGCTAGTTGGTTTATTTGGTGGAAGATCATATTTTCAGATCCTATATGCACACATTACCCCTCTGAGTATGAACATGAATATGCTTTGTGAGTAGTTACGTTTGTTCCTGAGGACAAGGGAGAAGTCTTGCTATTAGTAGTCATGTGAATTTGGTTCTTGTTCGATATTTTGATGAGATGTATGTTGTCTAGTCTCTAGTGGTGTTATGTGAACGTCGACTACATAACACTTCACCATTATTGGGCCTAGAGGAAGGCATTGGTAAGTAATAAGTAGATGATGGGTTGCTAGAGTGACAGAAGCTTAAACCCTAGTTTATGTGTTGCTTCGTAAGGGGCTGATTTGGATCCACATGTTTCATGCTATGGTTAGGTTTACCTTAATACTTTTGTTGTAGTTGCGGATGCTTGCAATAGAGGTTAATCATAAGTGGGATGCTTGTCCAAGTAAGGGCACTACCCAGGCACCGGTCCAACCACATATCAAATTATCAAAGTACCAAACGCGAATCATATGAGTGTGATGAAAACTAGCTTGACGATATTCCCGTGTGTCCTCGGGAGCACTTTTCCTATTATAAGAGTTTGTCCAGGCTTGTCCTTTGCTACAAAAAGGATTTGGCCACCTTGCTGCACTTTATTTACTTTTGTTACTTGTTGCTCATTACAATTTATCTTATCACAAAACTATCTGTTACCACTTATTTCAGTACTTGCAGAGAAACCTTGCTGAAAACTGCTTATCATTTCCTTCTGATCCTCGTTGGGTTCGACACTCTTACTTATGGAAAGGACTACGATAGATCCCTTATACTTGTGGGTCATCAAGACTCTTTTCTGGCGCCATTGCCGGGGAGTGAAGCGCCTTTGGTAGGTGGAATTTGGTAAGGAAAAATTTATTTAGTGTGCTAAAATTTCTGTCACTTGTTACTATGGAAAGTAATTGTTTGAGGGGCTTGTTCGGGGTATCTTCACCCCGTCCAGTTGAGCCAAGAGTTGCTCCTCAACCCACTGAACCTACTGAATCTATTGAAAATGAAACTCCTTTTGGAATTCCTTCGGGTATGATGGAAAAACTGCTAGCTAACCCTTTCGCAGGAGATGGAATAAAGCATCCTGACGAACATCTACGCTTTGTGGATGATGTTTGTGGACTATTTAAGCTTGTAGGTATACCCGATGATGTTGTTAAGAAGAAGGCTTTCCCTTTATCTTTGTAGGGAGACGCATTGACATGGTATAGGCTATGTGACGATACGAGATCATGGAACTATAAAAGAGTGAAATTGGAATTTCATCAAAAGTATTACCCTATGCATCTTGTTCATCGTGATCGCAATTATATATATAATTTTTGGCCTCGCGAAGGATAAAGCATCGCTCAAGCTCTGGGGAGGCTTAAATCAATGTTATATTCATGCCCCAATCATGAGCTCTCAAAATAGACAATTCTCCAGAATTTTTATGCTCGGCTTTCTGATAATAATCACACCATGCTCGATACTTCTTGTGCTGGCTCTTTTATGATGAAGCCTATTGAATTTGGATGGAACCTATTGGATAGAATTAAACGCAACTCTGAAGATTGGGACCTCGACGAAGGTAAGGAGTCAGGTATGACACCAAGTTTGATTGTGTTAAATCTTTTATGGATACCGATGTTTTCCGTAAGTTTAGCACTAAATATGGACTTGACTCTGAGATAGTAGCTTCTTTCTGTGAATCTTTTGCTACTTATGTTGATCTCCCCAAGGAGAAGTGGTTTAAATACCATCCTCCCATAGAAGTAAAAGTAGCTGCACCTATTAAAGTTGAAGAAAAGATTGTCACTTATAATGATCCTATTGTTCCTACTTCTTATGTTGAGAAACCTCCTTTCCCTGTTAGAATGAAGGATCATGCTAAAGCTTCAACTGTTGTTCGTAAAAGCAATACTAGGACTTATACACCCCCTGAGCAAGTCAAACTCGAACCCAATATTGCTATTGTTAAAGATCTCTTGTCGGATAATATTGATGGGCATGTTATTCAATTCACTGGTGAAACTGCTAGAATTGCTAAACCCTGTGATAGAGATAAACATAGACCTGTGGTAGGCGTGCCTGTTATTTCTGTTAAAATAGGAGATCATTGTTATCATGGCTTATGTGATATGGGTGCTAGTGCTAGTGTTATACCTTATGAATTATATAAAGAAATTAAGCATGAAATTGCACCTGCTGAGTTAGAAGAAATTGATGTCACAATTAAACTCGCCAATAGAGATACTATTTCACCAGTGGGAATTGTTAGAGATGTTGAAGTCTTGTGTGGGAAAACTAAATATCCTGCTGATTTTCTTGTTCTCAGTTCCCCGCAAGATAGCTTTTGTCCTATTATATTTGGTAAATCCTTCTTGAGTACTGTTAATGCTAAGATAGACTGCGAAAAGAATGTTGTTACTATTGGCTTGGATAATATGGTTCATGAGTTTAATTTCTCTAAAGTTAGTAAACAACATCGTGAGGAAGAATTGCCTAGTAAGGATGAAATTATTGGTCTTGCCTCTATTGTTGTAACTCCTAGTGATCCTTTAGAATAGTATTTGCTAGATCATGAAAATGATATGTTTATGAATGAAAGAAGGGAAATAGATGAAGTATTCTTTAAACAGGAACCTATTCTGCAACACAATTTGCTTGTTGAAATCCTAGGGGATCCTCCTCCACCCAAGGGTGATCCCGTGTTTGAGCTTAAACCGTTGCCGGATAATCTTAAATATGCTTATCTTGATGAAAAGAAAATATATCCTGTTATTAATAGCGCTAACCTTTCAGAGCATGAAGAGGAAAGATTATTGAAAACTCTGAAGAAGCACCGTGCTGCTATTGGATATACTCAGGATGATCTTAAGGGCATTAGTCCCACTCTATGTCAACATAAAATAAATTTGGAAGCTGATGCCAAACCAGTTCGTGATCCTCAACGACATTTGAATCCTAAAATGAATGAAGTAGTAAGAAAAGAAATACTCAAGCTTCTGGAGGCAGGTATAATTTATCCCGTTGCTGATAGTCAATGGGTAAGTCCTGTCCATTGTGTCCCTAAGAAGGGAGGTATTACTGTTGTCCCTAATGATAAAGATGAATTGATCCCTCAAAGAATTATCACAGGTTATAGGATGGTAATTGATTCTCGCAAATTAAATAAGGCTACTAAGAAAGATCATTACCCCTTACCTTTTATTGATCAAATGCTAGAAAGACTATGCAAACATACACATTATTGCTTTCTAGATGGTTACTCTGGTTTCTCTCAAATACCTGTGTCATCTAAAGATCAATCAAAGACTACTTTTACATGTCCTTTTGGTACTTTTGCTTATAGACGTATGCCTTTTGTTTTATGTAATGCACCTGCTACCTTTCAAAGATGCATGATGGCTATATTCTCTGATTTTTGCGAAAAGATTTGTGAGGTTTTAATGGATGACTTTTCCGTCTATGGTTCCTCTTTTGATGATTGCTTAAGCAATCTTGATCGAGTTTTGTAGAGATGTGAAGAAACTAATCTTGTCTTGAATTGGGAAAAGTGCCACTTTATGGTTAATGAAGGTATTGTCTTGGGGCACAAAGTTTCTGAAAGAGGTATTGAAGTTGATAAAGCCAAGGTTGATGCTATTGAAAAGATTCCATGTCCAAAGGACATCAAAGGTATAAGAAGTTTCCTTGGTCACGCCGGATTTTATAGGAGGTTCATTAAGGACTTCTTAAAAATCTCCCGACCTCTGACTAATTTATTACAAAAAGATGTACCATTTGTCTTTGATAATGATTGTGTAGAAGCATTTGAAATACTTAAGAAAGCACTAGTCTCTACACCTGTTGTTCAGCCACCTGATTGGATTTTGCCCTTTGAAATTATGTGTGATGCTAGTGATTATGTTGTAGGTGCTGTTCTAGGGCAGAGAGTTGATAAGAAATTAAATGTTATCCATTATGCTAGTAAGACTCTAGATAGTGCTCAAAGAAATTATGCTACTACCGAAAAGGAACTTTTAACAGTGGTGTTTGCTTGTGATACGTTTAGACCTTATATTGTCGATTCCAAAGTTACTATTCACACTGATCATGCTGCTATTAAATATCTTAGGAAAAGAAGGATGCTAAACCTAGACTTATTAGATGGGTTCTCCTGCTTCAAGAATTTGATTTGCATATAGTTGATAGAAAGGGAGCTGAGAACCCCGTTGCAGACAACTTGTCTAGGCTAGAGAATGTTCTTGATGACCCACTACCTATTAATGATAGCTTTCCTGATGAGCAATTAAATGTCATAAGTACTTCTCGTAGCACTCCATGGTATGCTGATTATGCCAATTATATTGTTGCTAAATTTATACCGCCTAGCTTCACATACCAGCAAAAGAAAAAGTTCTTCTATGACTTGCGACATTACTTTTGGGATGATCCACATATTTATAAAGAAGGAGTAGATGGTGTCATTAGACGTTGTGTACCTGAGCATGAACAGGAACAGATCCTACGCAAGTGTCACTCCGAAGCTTATGGAGGACATCACGCTGGAGATAGAACTGCACATAAGGTAATGCAATCCGGTTTTTATTGGCCTACTCTCTTCAAGGATGCCCGTAAGTTTGTTTTGTCTTGCGATGAATGTCAAAGAATTGGCAATATCAGTAGACGTCAAGAAATGCCTATGAATTATTCACTTGTTATTGAGCCATTTGATGTTTGGGGCTTTGATTATATGGGACCTTTTCCGGCCTCTAATGGTTACACTCATATTCTAGTTGCTATTGATTATGTTACTAGGTGGGTAGAAGCTATTCCAACTAGTAGTGCTGATCACAACACTTCTATTAAAATGCTTAAGGAAGTTATTTTTCCGAGGTTTGGAGTCCCTAGATACTTAATGACTGATGGTGGTTCACACTTTATTCACGGTGCTTTCCGTAAGATGCTTGCTAAATATGACGTTAATCATAGGATTGCATCTCCTTATCACCCTCAGTCTAGTGGTCAAGTAGAATTGAGCAATAGGGAGCTCAAATTAATCTTACAAAAGACTGTTAATAGGTCTAGAAAGAATTGGTCCAAGAAACTTGATGATGCATTATGGGCCTATAGAACTACATATAAAAATCCTATGGGTATGTCTCCGTACAAAATGGTCTACGGAAAAGCTTGTCACTTACCTCTCGAACTAGAACAAAAGGCATATTGGGCTATTAAAGAGCTCAACTATGATTTCAAACTTGCCGGTGAGAAGAGGTTATTTGATATTAGCTCACTTGATGAATGGAGAGCCCAAGCATATGAAAATGCCAAGTTGTTTAAATAAAAAGTTAAAAGATGGCATGGCAAAAGGATACAAAAGTGTTAGTTTAATGTAGGTGATTATGTATTGCTATACAACTCTCGTTTAAGATTTTTTGCAGGAAAACTTCTCTCTAAATGGAAGGTCCCTACGTTATCGAGGAGGTCTATCGTTCCGGTGCCATAAAAATCAACAACTTCGCAGGCACAAATCCGAAGGTGGTAAACGGTCAAAGGATCAAACACTATATCTCAGGTAATCATATAAATGTTGAAACTAATATTATTGAAACCGTGACCCCGGAGGAGTACATAAAGGACACTTACCAGAACGTTCCAGACTCCGAAAAGGAATAGGTAAGTGGTACGGTAAGTAAACCGACTCCAAAACAATTTTAAAGGTAATATTTCTCCGATTTGGAATATTTAGAAAAATAGAAAAATAAATAGCAGTCCGGGGAGGACACGAGGCCTCCACGAGGGTGGAGGGCGCGCCCTACCCCCTGGGCGCGCCCCCCTACCTCGTGAGCACCTCGTGTGCCCTCCGGACTCCGTTTCCTTGCACGATACATATTTTGGTCGGTAAAAATTCATTATATATACCCCCGAAGGTTTTGACCACTGTATCACGCAAATATTCTCTGTTCTTGTTTCAAGCTATTTTTCTGACAGGTCTAGATCATCATGACGACCCCAAGTGCTTCCAAGGACAAGTTCTTCCAGAAGGTAATTAACCCTTACCTCGCAGAGGTGCTGTGGCACCCTCAAACCATTGAGATGCATGATGGGTTGCTGCACATCTGCGATGTTGAGGGACCAAAGGGAACCGGAAGTGTGGAGTCGAGGCTCGAGGCAATGGAGCAACAAGTTTTCAAGTGTCAAGGGATGGTGGAGCATGGAATCAACGCTAGCCACAAGATGCTCGCGGAGTTCACCAACAACTACGAGCTGGATGCCAAGAGTACCGAGGAGGCTATCTTTAAGCTACAAGAGAAGATCGAGCACCTCCAAGCCCAAATTTATGATCTGCAAAATCAAAACTGCGAGTATGAATATAGATTCAAAAGGATGAGTTTGGCTGCAGATTTGAGGATTCCGGAGACTCGATCATCCTTCTATGATGGGGAGCCTATGCCATGGAAGTTGGACGACAAGCCCGCATCATCGACAATACCTCCACCTACAACCAAGAAGGAGAAATAACCACATGGGTATGGGCACTCCCCTTGGCAACTGCCAAGCTTGGGGGAGGTGCCCTGGTATCGTATCACCATCACAACTCCTATCTTTACAGTTTTTCTTAGTTCGATCCTATTAGTAGTATCTTGATTTAGTAGAATAAAGTCATGGCATGATCTAGTTTTGAGTTTTGCTTTATGATCCTTCTTTGTAATCGAGTCCGTGAGCTATATAATAAAGATTAGTGTCGAGTCAAGGGCTTGATTGTTTTGCCATGATCTTGGGAAAGTAGAAGAAAAATAATAAAAAGAATCAAGGAGCTCATATTGATCTTATTGAAAGTAATGACTTCACTTAGAAAGAGTATGATGATCAAAAGTTGTTGGGAGTTGGCAAATATAGCTTTGGTCATCGTTGCAATTAATAGGAAGTAATAAGGAAAGAGGGGTTTCACATATAGATATATTATCATTGACATCTTGTATGGTTGGGAGCACTCATTAAAATATGACATGCTAAAGAGTTGAGGTTGGACAAGGAAGACAACATAATGAGTTGTGTTTTCTTACATTCGAGATAAAGTATGTTGTCATGGATCCTCTATCGTGTTGAGCTTGCCTTTCCCCCTCGTGCTAGCCAAATTCTTAGCACCAAGTAGAAATACTACTTGTGCTTCCAAACACCCTTAAACCAGTTTTGCTATGACAGTCCACCATATCTACCTATGGATTGAGTAAGATCCTTCAAGTAAGTTGTCATCGGTGCAAGCAATAAAAATTGCTCTCTAAATATGCATGATTTATTAATGTAGAGAAATAATCTTTGTAAGAACTTGTTGTGGACGCAATAAAAGCGACGGACTGCATAATAAAGGTTCACATACAAGGGGCAATATAAAGTGACGTTCTTTTGCATTAAGATTTTGTGCATCAACCCTAAATGCGCATGACAACCTCTGCTTCCCTTTGCGAAGGGCCTATCTTTTATTATTATCCTCTACCTTACAAGAGTCTCGGTGATCCTCACCATTCCTTTTTCATTTTATCCTTTGGCAAGCTCAGCATGTTGGAAAGAGTATGATATACATATCTAATTGGATGTGGGGGAGCATGAATTGTTATTGTTGATATTACCCTTGAGGTAAAAGGTTGTGGGGCAAAACTATAAGCCCCTATCTTTCTCTGTGTCCGATTAAAACTCCGTAACCACAAGTATCGCATGAGTGCTAGCAATTATGAAGGACTAAATGATAGTTGAGTATGTGGACTTGCTTTTAAGCTCTGACATAGAATCTTTCGACATTATGATAAATTGCAATTGCTTTAATGACTGAGATTATAATTGTTAGTGCCCAATAATGTTTCTGATTCATGCTTTGGCTTTGTGAATAAATCATTACTTGAACATGAGTAATCATATGACAAAATCTATTTATGTTGTTGTTATGAAATAATCATGATGCTTTCATGTTCGTATTTTATTTTTATCGACGCCTCCACCTCTAAACATGAGGACATATTTATTGTTATCGGCTTTTCGCTTGAGGACAAGCGAGGTCTAAGCTTGGGGGAGTTGATACGTCCATTTTGCATGATGCTTTTATGTCAATATTTATTGCATTATGGGCTGTTATTTCACGTTATGTCACGATACTTATGGCTATTCTCTCTTATTTTGCAAGGTTTACATGAAGAGGGAGAATGCCGGCAGCTGCAATTCTGGGCTGGAAAAGGAGCAAATATTGAAGGACTATTCTGCGCAACTCCAAAAGTCCTGAAACTCCACGGAATACCTTAGAATAAATAAAGAAAAATCATCGCCAAAGATGAAGGCTAGGGGGCCCACACCCTGCTCACGAGGGTGGGGGGCACGCCCCCCTACCTCGTGGGCCCCCCACCCTCGTGGCAATAAACTCTGGTAAGCCAGGTGTTCGCATATCTGAGGCATCAGGTAATCACTTGTCCATGTTTTTCTCTTTTCACATATGCTAGGTAATTCATGTAAAAACACACATATGACTTGCCTGGACTTATTTTTTCCATGTTCACCCATGGTGGCACCAATTTAGATGCAGGGGCTTGTCTAGAACAGCAATATCAGCCACTTCATCTGGAATACAATCCGTGATATCTCCAACAGGTAGGATGGTTGTCATTTCTTTTGAAAACTCTGGCATAAGAAGAGGCCGAGCTCTTTCAAATAACCTCAAAGCAAAACCAAATGAAACATTTCGGGGGAAAGCCTAATTGTCTGGTACCTGGAAAAAATGTCATCAACAAATTTCCCCATTGAAGTCTCACCCATCAGATCAAAATCCTACAGCCTACCATCCATCTTCCTCCTCCAATCAACATTCCTCTCCCCCTACGTACCGCGCTAGCTAGCCGCCTGCTGCCGCCACCCGCGGCTGTTTGCGCTCCCATGACCGCCTTGCCGCACCACCCTCCCCTAGCCTCTTGGGGGGGAGGGGGGATTCTCCATTACCACGGTTATCGAGAAATACCGAATAGATTTCAGACGGAATTTATAATTGAATTTAGAATTCAACTTTTTAGCTTGATATAGATAAGACTTGAACAACACTTTGCCAGAAAAGTGGTACTAGTCATGAGTTACATATTCTGGAAAGTAAAAAAAGGTGCAGTTAATGGGACTAAAACCAGCTACCTCTCAAGGCAAGCAATAGATGGTTACTACCATGCCACAATTACGGATATTTACATATGCGAGATGCTATATCCATTTTAGTATACCTTGAGCGTTTAATTCAAAAAAATGTTTTTTTTGCTCGGCATACTTCTTTCTCATGGGCGACGAGAAACGCGAATGCCGCTCGGTATCCAATTTTTTGTTTGTGTGTCATGCAAGCATACTTACATGATAAGCTGCTGTCTGGAAGATAAAACAGTATAGGAAACAAGGGATGACCAGAACAACAAGTAATGTTCAATCTGTCTTATGTTGTTATTTAATTGTTTGCACGACCAAATCTCCCACCATGTCTACAGTTTTGGGTAATATGCATTGTAATGTAAAGTCTAAAACACAGATACATTCTCACAATGAGATTTCTTGTTCCAAGCTAAGATTAACGCTGAGGCCACACACGGAACACTTGGGCGATGCCGGTCAAAGCCAAGGCGGGGGCATGACGAAGATGCTCCCCAGCGGGTTGGCGACTTGACCGCCTCCAGCATGCTCCACAAACTCCGCCGGAGTTAGGAAGCTACCATGGCACATACACAAAATCGTCACCTCATCAACTTTACTGTACTCGTACAGCAAGCCTACAATCCTCCTGCCATTGGGGAGCCCGCTGGTCGACACCAATGGAATCTCCCGCACCTTCGACATCTCTGAATCATCTTGTTGCCCTCCCCCAGAACCAAGGGCTGCCTCTATTACCGCTGGTGCCGGAGAAGAAGTGGTTGCCATGATGGTGTTGTTAGCACCCTCGGCCTGGTGCACACCATCTGTACCCTGAGAGGAGGACACAATAGCTGATGACAGGCTCCGCCCTTGAGCGCCAGGAGTTCCTGTAAGATCAAACGCCAACAATACAATATGGATCAATAGAAGCAAATATGATAGAATAAGAGCCAACCGCCTCGGAACAAAGGCATATATAGAACAGTCCAAATCTAGCAATATTTGTTTTACAACAAGGATTAGTTAACAATTTGAATTATTGATGTCTCTATAGTACCTGTTCTAGGACATATTCAGTAGGACAAATACTGTAACTGCATGGTTTTGGTCCAAAGGCCAGGATGAATCTAAGCCACAACTTAATTTGTTGGGTGTATGTTGGTTGGCTTGGTACATAGTTCTAACGATAAAGCAAAGTACCTTAAAGATATCCAGATAACTAGCTACATGATTAAACTGGCATAATTTATCAAGGAGTAACACAAGGAGCTAAGCATGAAAGTAGGAACGTGGTATTGTTGGATCAAAATACCATCCTTGTGAGTTGCACATGGAAAATATGCACCATATGGAAGCATTGTTTTGGGGGTATCTGGTCGCGGAGAAGGTGATGTGTTGCTTTGCTCACTTGCACTCTGGCAACTAATCATGTGTGATTTGGTCGTTGGTCAAAGACACGTGGTGGTGGTGGTAAAGGAGTTGCTGAAATCCATGCTGGAAATGGCTTCCTTGGTGCACGAACAATCACAATATAAGTGTACTTGGCATTTTTATTGTTGCTCGGACATCAATGTCCACACTCCTAATCCACGTGTGGATTCGAATGCTATTTGCCACTTCCAAGAAACTACTATTAGACTAGCTAAGCCAGCACATAGGTATCACAACATAAAATGTGCTTAATATGGCATCCTTGGTGCGCCAAACAATCACGGTACTACCATGCAACAAACATCTTTGGCGTTGATTGGACATCCTTGCCAAGCTTTGATCTCCAAGTAAACCACCCCCCAAATCCATGTTGGATTTTAGTGTTGTTTTTTTGTTTAAATACACATACCGTATATGTCACGAAAACGGAATACTGTGTATGAGTCCATGTTGAGCACATATGTGGACAATCTAATGTTGAACGTCGTGGCCATTAGGCGTGCGTCATTTAGCTTGTTACTCGGTGATAGACCTCTGTGGTTTCCAAATTTGTTTGTTGAGTATGACATTCTGAACCCGCGTCATATTAGACTGTTTTTAACGTATCCAACAAATGCTAGATAAGGCACAGAGATCCTCTACCACGTCTTAGTAAGTGTTGGACTAGTAAGCGAGCACATGGCATCGCAAGGTCTACTGAAATAGTGACCACCAGAGCTAGCGTTCCCAACAATGTCAAACTTGTTTCGTGATGATTTAGACCTCTACGGTTGTCTAACTTTGATTGTTGAATCGAGTATCATATCAGAGTAAATGTTGAGTAGGTAAACAACTCATCGTCATCACTAAGATACACCAAAATGGTGACTATCGGTACTAGGATGGTCGATGACAATCGACTTGTTCCTAAGTGACATACCTCTATGGGTTTCCCGAATATGATAGCCCAAATTCGTGTCGGATTTGACTTAAGTGTTACTTGCAGAGTCCAACAATCATGTTGTCTAAGGCAGAAAAATCATGTACTATGTTTGGATAAATGTTTGACTAGGTATCATGTGCTTCATGTTGGATTTGGATGTTACTCATCATGTCTAAATATATCATGTCGGATAAGTTGCTGAAGACATGTACCACATCCAGATAAATGTTTGAATGGGTATCATGTGCTTCACGAGAAAAAGTGAAATGGCAAAGCATTGATGCTACTTTGCCAAACTAGCAAAACGTTATACTAGGTAAAAAAGCACATATGTGATACAAGGTACACCGAAATGCCGAGCATCGGGGCTAGGATTGTTGACAATGTTCAACTTGTACCTCCACAATAGACCTCGACAGGTTTCCAACTTTGGTTGCCAAATGCGGCAACCCAAATCTTTGTCATACATGAGTGCCATTTTCCATTGTACCTCCACAATAGACCTCGACAGGTTTCCAACTTTGGTTGCCAAATGCGGCAACCCAAATCTTTGTCATACATGAGTGCCATTTTCCATGTCCAACACTTTCTTGTCAAATAAGGCACTGAAATCATGTACCACCTCTAGAGAAATGTTTGACCGACTATCACGTGCTTCACAAGATATAGAGAAATGGCATGTGTTTCATGCTACCTTGTCAAACAATTGAATGTCATACAAGGTAAACACGCACATCACCATCGCAAGGTTTTCTAGAACGGCGAGCATCCATACTAGGATGGACGATGGTGTTCCGATTTGTTCCTCAATGATAGACCTTTATGGGTTACTTCGATTACCAAATAGGACCGCCTGAAGTCATTTTGACTTTATTTGCCATGTCCGACAATTTCATGGAAAATAAGGTACTAGAACCGGGTACCACCTCCGAAGAAATGTTTGCCCATGCATCATGTGCTTCACAAGATACATAGATATGGCAAGCATTTATGATACTTCGCCAAATAAGTAAAAACATCACACTAGTTAAACAAGCACATTGGAGTTGCAAGGTATGCCGAAACGACAACCATCCCCATTAGCATGGATAATGACTTTTGACTTGTTCCTTAGTGATAGACCTCAATGGTTTTGAACTTTTGTATTCCTTATAAGAACACCCTATTTTAATTGGATTTGAGCGTTATTTGCCATGTCTAACCACTGAATATGGCACGGGAACCTTGTATCACCTCCGGAGAAATGCATGACCAAGTATCACGTGCTTTGCAAGATACAGATAATTTGAAAGCATTCGTGCTACTTGGCCAGACGAGTAAAATGCTACACTAGTTATCAAGCACATCAGGATTGCAAGGTATGCCAGAACTAGCAAAACGACAAACATCCACACTAGGATGGTCAGTAGCTTCCGAATTGTTCCTTGGTGATAGACCTCGATCGCTTTCAAGCTTTCATTTACGAATATGATTGCCCGGATTTGTTTTGAATTTCAGTGCTATATCTCATGTTTGACAATATCATGCCAAGTAAGTCGCAAAATCGTACACCACATCCATGGGCGTCATGTGATTCATGAGATACAATGAAATGATGACCACTGATGCTACTCTACAGATGAGTAAAGTGTCACACTATGTAAGTAACCACAATGGCATCGCAAGGTATGCTAGAATAGCGAGCATTAGGACTGGGATGGGCACCAACTTCGACTTTGTTCATTACCGACGGACCTCGACAATTCTCCAACTTTTGTTGTTGAATATGACATCTGAAATTCATGTAAGTTGAGTGCTATTTTTCGTGTCCAATGACATCATGTAAAATAAAGCACCGGAGTTATGTGTCACATTCAAATAAATGTTTATGTAAGTGTCATGTGCATGAGAATTCACAAGACACAAACAAATGGAAAGAATTGGGCCCAAAAGGGTCCAGTTGGTTCATGGATCTTGTGTACCTCGATTGATGTCCAATTTTGATTGCCGTGTACGACACCCAAATCCATGTCAGATTCGAGTAACTGGGGTGTTATTTTGATGTGTCAAAAATAACATGCTGAATTGGGAACCAAAATCTGATAGCAAGTCCGAGAAAATGTTAAACTAGGTTAGGAAGCACACATGTGGAGCATGGGTACACCAACATGGAGAGCATCATGGCAGCTGCCCAAATTGTTCATCAATGACATAGACCTCAATAAGTGTCCAACTTCATTTCTATAGTCTCACAGTGGTATCCTTTGTGCCCAAATTTCTATGCCGAAAGGCACCAAATTCTGATATCACATTCGACTAATAATCATTCTTACATCACACATACATGTTACCGAGTTGTATTTATGGTTTGTTTCCTTGACGAGGATGATGATGGTGGTGGCAGCGTCATGCATGATAAGAATAAAATTTCCCCGACTTCTGGTCCACCTCGTTGGAGACTATCTCAACGCCAATTCTGGTCATTGCTCTCTCGGCGTACTTTGCAGGTGGTCTTCGAATGCGTCATCGAGTGTAATAGATGGCATGCTTCATGTCTTGGTCCTCTGGATCCTTCTTCTACCAGCCAACCATCGAAGCGCTTCATGTCTTGGTCCTCTAGCTCCTTCTTCAACCGCCGAACTTCGACCAGGTTCAGTTTCGTCATGAGCTAGTGAGGTGAGGTCTCCCTGAACCGATCCATCTTCGTCATCTTCTTTGGAGAGACAATCTGTTTTCCTTGACATCTTATGGCACCGACCAAAACGTTCACGGCCACTACATCAATAATTTCCACAGGCCCGGTGTTGCTTCGAAGGTTTAGAAGGAGTATTGAGTTTTTCTCATGGCATCAATTTCCTGAAGGACCTGAGTGTAATTTTCTAGTTCTTTAAGGATGGTCCTATATGGGTTGGCTCACTTCAATACATGGATTTGGCCTCTTTGCTAATAAAAACTAACAAGCTAATAATTGCTTGTGAGGCTAAGGCTAGTGGCTATCCGCCGAAGCGGCTAGCTCTCACACCCTAATTTTATCTTTACTTTCCCATCTTCCTGAAATGATACACAAATCATGTCAATGTCCTAGTAGACACTGGCATGCAAACAGTTGTAAACAGGACGACTTTATTATGATGTATAAGTTGCCAAATAAGCAAGCGAACCGAGCTGAACACTAATTATGAGAGATCATATATTAGGCTCTTAGCTTGCAAAATACACCTAAAATCCAGCGGTCTGGCTATACTCCAGAACATGAGAGCCTTACTCCATACGGAGTACTTCTTTATTCACCGGCCCCGGCGGCCTGGTGCAACTGACAAATTGCAACCCCCAACTCCACTTACCTAATGTGCATTGCACCTATGCTCACACACAGTGGCGGATCTAGAGCTGACCAACACGGGGGCATTTTTTTTTGACAAAACATATTACAAATAGTTAATAAATACTGAATATAGATATGAATGCACTAGTTAAAGAAGCTCTGGAAAATGTTTCTGCCTCCATGACCCCCATA
>NC_041385.1:851718358-851771183 GCF_002162155.2 Triticum dicoccoides | reverse complement strand
GCCTCAACTAGTCCCGTATGCCATGACTATGTAGTTTGAAGAGGTAAACATGATTTTTTTCTAAAACTTATGTGGGTTTAAAACAGTTTAACGTATATTAAAAATTATTGTGTAAACTTGTTTATCCTCATTCAGGACCACAAGCACGAACAATTGGTATGTATCTTCATTGTATTTTTTTTATTAAAGTACACAATTACAAAAAAAATTGACAGCCTTGTATTAAAATTTTGTGTAATAATAGTTAATTCTAAAAATATGTAAAAGGTGTTTGTAGAAATGTAAGGTTAATTTTACACACTATTTTTAATACACGTTGTGAATTTTCTAAATGCATGACAAACATCTTTCAAAAACACATTTACAATTTTATAATACACGTGAAACATTTTCCCAAAACATGTTGAACATATGTTTCCAAATGCACTAGCATATTCCTTAAATCTCCTTCAATACTAGTAAATCATTTAAAAAGTAAATTGTCTTATTAAAATCCAGGAGGTTCTATGTAAAGAAAAAAACACACACGGAGCCAGCGCCTGACCCACTCCCAGCCGCTAACATGTGGGCGACTGCCACGCTGGCATGCCACAGGGACAGAGCTTACGCTGAGATATGAACGGAGGCACACCACATTTTTACGTTTGGACAAGTCACAACACCTGTTTGGTGTATTTTACAAATTTACCAAAGTGATTGCGACAAGCTAGTTGAGGCACTCTCACTGTATTTAACCCCTCGCATACGCAAACCAGTCTTACAAACAATTAAACAATGCTTGTCCATTATACATACACCTGACCTAACTGGCACAAATTTATGTACCCAGTGAGATGTATGCACACGCGACGCACGAGCCCGGTGCTGTTCTAAATACTACTCCAGTACTATACCATGTGCATTTATATTTTCCCTCAAAAAATATACATTTATATTTAGCAAAAGACAAATACAGAAGTAGACATCCATGCAAAAAAACAAAAAAATACAGAAGTAGAGATAGCATTATGCATGGGAACACGAAGACAGACGCACCTTGTGCCGCGGGCTCCTCCTTGATGCTGTTACCACTCCCCTGCGGCCGCAGGGTCGCTGAGGCGCCACCTCCTGGATCAGCGCGACCGACGAGGAGCCCCTCGCCGCTGCCGCTCCCCCTCTCCGCGCCGAAGTCGAACCGATCCCCGGCACCGAGCGACAGCCCGAGGGTAAGGTCCACGTCCTCGGTCCGCGAATCCAAGCGCTGCACCTTCTCATCGCCGTCGTCTCCACCGCCGGTGCCGCGCAGCAGGTCCCTCGAGTAGGGCTCCATCGCCGCGGCCGAAGCCACGAAGTGGTCACTTGGTCAGAGCGTGGCTTGCGCACGAACTGGTTCGTCAATTGGTGCTCCGGCGCTCGTCAGAGAAGAACCTGCCGGAAGGAGGGACAGGAACCAAGCACACAATTAAGGTCAGCCAGCAACTCCTCCATGATACACGGCACGAAGCGAGAGAGAAACGACTTACGAGAATGGTGGAAGCCATTGATGTTGGGTGTTGTGCTGTTCCGCTCTGGCTCTGCTCGCCGCTGCCTCGCACGGAGACGGAGAGGAAGGAGACGCTCTCCTCTGTTGCAACTGAAATAATTCGCCCTCACCGCGGCCGCCCCGCTCCGCCCTTTTGCTCTCGGAGGCAGGGGTATCTTCGGAAGCGCGGACACGCGACGCTGCCGGGTAGGACACATGTCGTGCCAAGGGGCCGCGTGGCGTGGGTCACGGCGGAGCCGAGCCCGGAGCGGTAACGCTCGCGGTAGAGCTGGCCGGCGCGCGGCCCCGGAGCGGCGCTTCCGTTTCACTTCACTCATTTGTCTTAGCTCGACCAGTGGCCTGTTCTCTCGCGAAACTGTGTGCGGGGCGTGATGACGATGCCTATCTATCTCTATCTCTTTTATCTGTCTGTCTAGCCTCTTAAAAACGGCGCTCTTTTTTGTCTGACTCCTTTTTCGGCTACTCTATTTTTTTGTTTTGTTTTGTTTTGTTTTGTTTTTTTTTGCGGTTGAATCAGCTTTGATTTTGATTCAACATTTTTGGTGTTGCTAAATGTGCATACTGCACATGGCTCCGCCACGACACGAGCTGGGTCAAACAGCTCGTGTGTCGTCGTGTGTGGTTCCACCATTGTCGCCGTCGGCCTCACTCAAAATTCGAGCAAGGAGTAATGGAGGGTGAAAAAATGGAGGGCGAACCCAACCCACCCACCAGGAGTAATGGCGTCGCACCTACCGCCATTAATGGCAGCGAGGGCTTATCTATCCCCTCCTCCCACCCCATCCCTCCACATCTCACCTCGCGAGACTGCCCATCGACAAATCCCACGGCCGAATCGAGTGCTGAGGATGGCGAGGGGAGGGGCGAGGCGCGGAGCGAGGGCGCGAAGAATACGCTCCTCCCATCAGGTGGCGGCGCCGCTGGTGGTTCAGCCGCCGGTGACGGTGTCACAACAACCGGTGGTCGAATTGGAGTCGCCGGAAGCGAGGGCGAAGGTTCTCCGGGTGGTGAGGGAGCGCTTCCCAATCCGCTCCGCTTGGCCGGATATCCTTCTGGAGATTCTGCGGATCGCGGCATTCGAGGAGCGCGCCAGATTCGTCAGAGACGATGGAGGGATGGATTACGACTTCATATTCTGGGCCATTCAGGAGGCAGAGTCACCGGACCCAAGGCAGGAGGCGAAGTGATCCCGCTTCAAAACAAGGAATCCGTCAAAGCTCAACATCGCCCTCCATCGGTGGTGCAGATAGTGAATATCCCACCGGAACTTCTGCCGCCAGGGACTGTTCTGCCGCGGGTCCCCTGATTCGTGGCAACCCCGGCACGCCAGCAAGGCGCCGGAGGGGAGAGGCGCGTAGCCTAGATCCTTCGCCGTGGCCGGGAGACCACGGGAAGATCCCCCATCTTCCTGACAAGGTACAAAAAATTCGTCCCAAATCTCGTTTTCGAGTCGATTGATATGATAATTTTGGGGGCATATCCAGTGGAGAGAAGGTTTCTGATGTGGTTAAGAGGGTTGTCCCTCAAAATGATTTAAGCGCTTCCCCATCTAGTACTCCTAAATTGTTGACAGAGTGTTTTAATTCTCCTAATCAGGCGAAACAACTCGCCACCGGTGAATTCTCTTCTGCGAGAACGGCGGGGCTGGGTTCAATACTGCGGGCCCCGGTGGTGGAGCCGTCCCCAATCCCACCACCGTTGATTATGGGTCATGTGGCCAATAGAAAGGCAGGATTTAAGAAGACGTGTTCTACTTCAGTTAACGGGGACGGGGAAGAGATAGCAGATTTTTCCGGGCAGCTCTGGGTTATTCCTTCCCCGATCCACCACCATCGCCCACATATAGGGGGGGCCGAAACCTCCAATCCCTAAAGATGCCATTCCCAAATTGTTTTGGGTGAGAAAGGATCTATTCCTAGACAGAAAATTCAAAGTGTAAGATTGTTTTCCGGTCCGATACTTGGGAAAATTTGACCCTGTTCCCACCATCTTCAAAATCTCCACCGAAGGGCTAGGTTTTCCTAGATCGTTTGTGGAAGTGGTCAAGAAGAGATGGACAATCGTGGTCAGGAGATGCAACGGCAGCACCGCTCACTTCTAGGGAGGAAAGCTGCTCCACAAGATGGGAAGATGGCTGCCCCTAACTCAGGCGGAGTGGCTAAACCTGTTCATCAAGGAGGTCATAAGCAGACGAGCCAGGTACATGTGCAATCTACTGTTCCTGTGGCTACAACCCCTCCTCCTCCTCCCTTACCTGTGGTCCAAGCTCTAGATCCCAAATATAAGGATATGATATGCTTCAACTGTAGCTGGTCTGGGCACTATGTGGGTAACTGCGTGGAGCCGAAGAAGTGCTTTATCTATGCTGGAGGTCATAATGTCAATAACTGTGCTGCCTGGGCAAAACCTCAGCCCACAACTACTTATTTTGGTAGTGTTGCGGTTGGTCTAGGGTTCTACCACATAGATGTGCCATTGGCATCGGAGTCCACCTGGCTTAACTACAGGAACTATGTTGTCCTCAAGATTATCAAAGGTGAGGTTTCTACCTCGGAGTTGCTAATACAGCTTAATGGAATCTTTTGCAAGAACAAAAAATGGCCTTGGCAGATTAGGGATCTGGGGGATAAGAAATTCCTTCTTAGGTCCCCCCCTTGGAAAAATGTGGATGACTTGATTGAGTTTCCTGCATTTGAGCTACCAATTGATGGAGTATCTGCTAAGGTATGTGAGTGGGAGGGGATGCTTGATGAGTTTGGAGTACTGACTGAAGCTTGGGTGCAGATTGAGGGGATTCCCCCTAAGTGGTATGCTTGGAAAGTTTTTGCCCATATCACAGCCTGCTTTGGAATTCTGGTTGATGTTGATTGGAATGGTATATTCAAAAGTTTCTATGAGAACATTAGAGTGAAGGTTGCATGTAGAGACCCCAGGAAGATCCCATTTGAAAGGCTTTTTGAGATGAAAAGAAAACTATATTTGTTGTTCTTCACAGTGGAAGGTTTTGAACAGATGGGAGAGGACTCTGATGGTGATGACCCTGTGCCAGATCTGGAAGATGGGGAAGAAGAGAATGAAAACAACAGCAGAGATAGGTCTGGCAATGATGAGATGGAGGAAGATGAACTAGAGGAGCCCATAGATGAACTAGATAAAGCAATTTTTCTTGGCAAAAAAGGTTCCTCTGCTAGTACAAGCAAATCTGTTCCACAAAAAACTGCTTTTGCAGTTGAGTTTCACCCCTTCAATATGATGGATGAGATCCATGAAGATTTTGTGGAAGAGACCACGGACAAAACCCCTCTGAGAGTGAATACCAAGGATAGAAATGAAGATCTAGGTCCACAACTAACTGCAAAAATTCATGTGTCTACAAGATCTGCCTCTCTGTCAACACACTTAGATTACTGCGCTGATCAGCTGAGTAAAATTTGAAATGGTGGAGTCTGATGAGGATGAAGAAACCTTGGAGGATGAGATGCAATGTCTCCCTGAAGATTTGGCCTAGGCCATGGGGTCTATGAAGAGATCGCTGCTGGAAACCTTGGAGAAAGCAGATTCAGTGCAATAAAAAACCCAATGTCAAGAACTCACCAACTTGGGGCCCTGTGCTTGTCAACAAACTAGCTACCAGGCGCCATGGAGATGTCAAGATCATGGATAAAGCTGCGGCATACATGAAGAAGAAGAATTTGGAGATTCCTACTACATTCAAAGGTAAATCATTTGCTACCATTGACCCTGATGAGCTTGTTGTTAAGATTGATAGTGTAGATCTGTGCATTGGTAAGGATGAACAAAAACGAAAAGACATCATTCTGGACTTAATTAACTATGACAAAGCTAGATGCCTTCAATTTTCTAATGAGAATCCGGAGATTGTTCTCCCCGCTAGCTTGGATTTGGATGATTTTAATGATTGTACCTCACAAAATTTTGATAGTAGTGCTTTCACTAATGGAGCAGATGGCACTGCTGATCCATTTTTGGAAAGCCCTGCTCTGAATACTAAGAAAAAGCCTTGTGGCTTATCTCACCCTTTTAGAGTAAAATGTTAGGAGCCTTGGAATATAAGAGGATTGGGTCAACCTGGTAAATTACAGTGCCTGGGTGATTTCAATAGTAACAATTAGGTAGATTTTGTGTGTTTCTTTGAAACCAAGAAGGAAGTTATTGACAAACACATTCTTACCTGCGCCTCTGGTAAGAAAGAGTTTTGTTGGCATTACCTACCTGCTATAAATACAGCCAGGGGGATCCTTGTGGGTCATAATAAGGAATTGTTTGAGGTGATATGTTTTGTTGATAAAAAGTTCTGCATTATTGCAACTGCCAAAAATAAAAGTGATGGTTTCATGTGGCATTTGATTGCTATCTATGGTACTTCGTATAATGAGTCCATATTGGATTTTATTGTTGAGCTTCATGACATCATGGATGGGCTGACTTACCCAGTTTTGCTGGGAGGGGATTTTAACTTGGTCAGATGAGTAGGTAATAAGAACAATGGGATGATTAATAACCAGATTACTTATTTGTTCAATGATTGGGTAAACAAATGGCTCCTTATGGAGATCATTATTGCTAATAGGAAACACACTTGGAGTAACAATCCGGATAATCCCATTTTCGTGGCGACAGACAGAGTTTTTGCTTCTGTTTCCTGGGATAATCATTTTCCACTTTCGGTGGTGACTGCTCTTCGCCGTGTGGGGAGTGATCATACACCTTTACTATTGGACACTGGTGCCCAGAGGGTTACATCCCCAAAAATGTTTAGATTTAAAAATGGTGGTTAAACCAACCAGATTTTAGAGACCCGATGGTCAAAATCTGGAACACTCCAGTCTCTGGTAATTCAACCATGTATGTTTGGATGAATAGATGTAGATTGTTTAGGAAAAAAATTTAAATGGTGGAGCGTCAACATTGAGGCAAGTATCAAGATGAAGAAAAAAGAGCTTTTGCTCGAATTTGATATCCTTGATGTTTTCTCTGAGAAAAATCAAATTGATGATAGAGATAAGAATAGGATGGAAGACATCAAGAAAGAACTTGCTAATATCTGGAGTAAGGAGGAGACTGCCTTATGGCAGTGATCAAGAGATCGTAAAATTGTGGATGGGGATAAAAATAATGCTTATTTTCAGGCATTAGCCAACCATAGGCATAGGAAGAATCACTTATCTGAACTGAATGGCAAAAATGGTCCAGTTTATACAACTAAAGAGATGTTAGATGTGGCTACTACGTTTTATAAAAACATGTTTGGCTTTGAAAACAAGCATAACATTTATCTGGGTCCTTCCTTCTAGGAGGAGAGTGATATGGTCATTCAAGAAGAGAATGACCTCCTCCAGAGAAACTTCTCTAAGGAAGAAATCAAAGAGGTCATTTTTGGGTCGTATCCACATGGGGACCCTAGTCCTGATGGGTTGTCTTTTCTATTTTATCAGACTTTTTGGGAAGTGATTAAAGCTGATTTCATGGCCTTGGTAAGAGAGTTTTAGGAAGGGAAGTTGGACTTACATATGTTGAATTTTGCTCTGATTGTTTTGATTCCCAAAGAACCTGAAGCCAAAGACATGAATTTTTTTAGACCTATCAGTCTAAGTAATTGTGGTATTAAGATTTTCTCAAAAGCTATGACCAATAGGGTTTCCCCAATTTGTCGTAGAATTATTTCCTCGAATCAAACTGCCTTCATCAATGGGAGATATATTTTGGAGAGTATAGTTATGGCCCATGAAGTTATTCATGAGGTTAAGACATCAGGGTCTCAAGGTCTAGTTCTCAAACTAGACTATGAAAAAGCATATGACAGAGTTAACTGGGATTTTCTGTTTGAAATGTTGCACTCTAGAGGTTTTGGCTCGAAGTGGATATCTTGGATCAAGAGTATGCTGGTGAACAGCATGTTTAGTGTGCGTCAATGACACCTGTTAGAGTTGTATCGAATATAGTGTACAAGGTAGGTTACAGTTGAACTTGTAGTTGTACTGTGTTTAGATAGGATATGGAGTCGTGTCCAAGTAGAACACCTGTATCCTAGGCCTCTCATATATAGCGGGGTAGACACACGATGTAACATATGCCAACATAATAGCACCGGAACGCAGGGAAAGTCGGCGGCATGTGCCGGTGTCCAGGGCTACCGGGTGCGGTATTGTAGCAGTGTCATGGGGAGGAGCGTCCATAGTCAGGCCCCGGGGATGTAGCTATATCGGTGAACCTCGTTAACAAATCTCGGTGTCGTGCTCGTGTGCTTGCTTGGTCCTCGGATGATTGATGGTTTGCCTTGGATTTATCCTAACAAGTGGTATCATGAGCTAGGTTGTTTGAAGGCCGATGTTAATCGAGAGGAGGTTTTGAAGAGATCGTGGCTGTGAAAGCTAGTCTGGTCGGTGGGATCTTGTATCTGTGATCGGGCGAAACGTGATAGCAGGGAGCAACAAGGCGATCTGGTCCAAGACATGAGTGATCGGTTCGCAGGAAGTTATCGGCGAGTCTCGGCGCTTCGCGGCGGTGGTGGAACGTGCAGGCAGCACGTGATGTGCAGCCGTGCACGCAGGTGGCTGAAGCCAAGGCAATGGCTAGCGTGGACCAAAGGCGTGTGGCCTGTGAAGGTCAGGACGTGGGCTGGCCCATGTGTGGCAGGCCTAGGCGGAGTCGGTCGATAGCAAGTTGGAACGAGGGCTACGTACGTGAGATTTTGTTTGAAAGTAAACAAAAGGAGACCGAGTCTCCGTATACACGGAGAGGCATATCAAATTGGTGAAAGAAATCCATCAAATGATATGCATCCATCAGAATAGCACAACACGGGACAAAGCAACAGCAGCATCGCGGAAAAAAATTATATGAGACCAGGTCTCATATAAATCAGGTGAGACCCACCCTGATGGATGACATGTGGTATTCACAAATCACAAAGCATCTAATCTTTCCCCCCTGATTTCAGGTGGGGGATGGGGTGGATGCTTTGTGATTTGTGAATGCCACGTGTCATCCATCAGGATGGGTCTCATCTGCTAATCCGTGAGACCTGGTCTCATAGAATTTTTTTCCGCAGCATCGCGAGTTGAGCCAGGAGCCATCATGTGAAGACCAAAGCAATTTATTGATTAAATTTGCTAGTACTAGTACACATACTTGAAGTACTTGGGCATTGCGTGTAGAAGCTCGGTTATTTTTTCTCGAGGTCGGCCGTACGAAGAATCGTGACGCCATCGGGCATCGGGTTTAAGGTGGAGAAGTTCAAAAGAACTAAAAACCTTGGGTTATGGCAGATATGGGTGAAAGATTTGTTGGCACGACAGGGATGCTTGAAGGCGTTGCGGGAAGGCATGTCAGCTAAGATGGAATTATCAAGTGATAGATTAGAACTCACGGAAGACGATTTGGGAGCCTTGAGCGTGTCGTGCAGCCGGAAAAATTCGGCTGGGTCGGACTGGACAGCCTGGCGGATCGACGTAAGTCGGTTGGTACAAAAGACGGTGGTGGGATCGGCAACGACAACATAGGAGCGTGATGCTGATGATGACTGACTTCTGGGCGCGGAAACACATGGCGCAGGCCCGAGGGTTTGTGTGGCTTCGACAAGACTATGGCGCGGGGTTGATTCGAGAAGGTGCACATGAGAGCTTGGAGTCGATGATGCGCGGGATGGCAAGTACAACCACCATGGAGTCATGTTGAAGGTGGAGATGGATTGAGGGGCTATGGTGTAAGGATCCAGAGAATTGAAGCCTATTCAGCGGATGGGAAAAGCGAGTGACATGCAGTTTGGACTGGAGCCAAGTGGTCTGATGGAAGCATGAAACTCGTCATCGGTCAGTGATGATCGATGGTACTCTACAGTGGGGGTTGAGTGGTGTGGTTTCATGACCCTTGAGACTTGACTGGGACAGTGGAGGCTCGACGCGGTAATAGAGGCGAGGCGTGCGGTACGCACGGGACATAGAGACAGGCCAGGGCTTTGGTGGTCACACATGTGGTGAGACAACTACGAATTTGACTCGGGATGACTACAAACAACGGTGTAATTCCTTCAAGTTTCAGACATGCGGTCAAGAAAGGAGCGTTGATATTGAGTTCATGTAGCTCTTATGTATGACGCCCAATATGTGAGTTGTTCATTCTCACGCAGGTCAGTGATTAGTGTGCTGGTGTTGGACTGATACTCTAGAAGTTGGGAGTATAAACTAGAGTAACAAGGAACATAATTTTTGCTGGATTGTTGATTGTGGTTAAGAAAAGAAGGGACTACAAGTTTCAGGTGGAGTCATAAGCTCAAATCCAATGTACATGGAAGTTTGACACATGGACAAATTCAAGGTGGTGGAGAATATTTGCCAAGGTGGAGTTTGTTAGAGTTGTGTCGAATATAGTGTACAAGGTAGTTTACAGTTGGACTTATAGTTGTACTGTGTTAGATAGGATATGGAGTCGTGTCCAAGTAGAACACCTGTATCCTAGGCCTCTCATATATAGCGGGGGTAGACACACGATGTAACCTATGCCAACATAATAGCACCAAAACGCAGGGGAAGCCAGCGGCATGTGCCGGCGTCCAGGACAACCGGGTGCGGTATTGTAGAGGTGTCATGGGGAGGAGCGCCCATAGTCAGGCCTTGGGGATGTAGCCATATTGGTGAACCTCGTTAGAAAATCTCGGTGTCGAGCTCGTGTGCTTGCTTGGTCCTAGGATGATCGATGGTACGCCTCGGATTTATTCTAACAACACCACTGGTCCTCACTTTGTAGCGGGGAAATGGTTGAAGCAAGGGGATCCTCACCCCCGTTGCTATTTAACTTGGTGGGTGACGTGTTTATTAAGATTCTTAAAAAAGTTGCCTCACAAAATCTCATTTCTGGGCTTCTGCCTAATATGATTTTGTTGGGGAACGCAGTAATTTCAAAAAAAATCCTACAATCACGTAAGATCTATCTAGGAGATGCATAGCAACGAGAGAGGATAGTATGTCCACGTACCCTCGTAGACCAAAAGCGGAAGCGTTATGTAACGTGGTTGATGTAGTCGAACGTCTTCGGGATCCAACCGATCAAGTACCGAACACACGACACTTCCGCGATCTGCACATCTTCAGCTCGGCGACGTCCCACGAACTCTAGATCTAGCTGAGGCCAAGGGAGAGTTCCGTCAGCACGACGGCATGGTGACGGTGATCATGAAGTTACCGACGCAAAACTTCACCTAAGCACTACGACGATATGACCGAGGTGGAAAACAATGGAGGGGGCACCGCACACGGCTAAAGATCAACTTGTGTGTCTATGGGGTGCCCCTCTTGAAGGATATATGCCCTAGAGGCAATAATAAAGTTATTATTTATTTCCTTATATCATGATAAATGTTTATTATTCATGCTAGAATTGTATTAACCGGAAACATAATACATGTGTGAATACATAGACAAACATAGTGTCACTAGTATGCCTCTACTTGACTAGCTCGTTTATCAAAGATGGTTATGTTTCCTAGCCATGGACAAAAGAGTTATCATTTGATTAACGGGATCACATCATTAGGAGAATGCTGTGATTGACTTGACCCATTCAGTTAGCTTAGCACTTGATCGTTTAGTATGTTGCTATTGCTTTCTTCATGACTTATACATTTCCCATGACTATGAGATTATGCAACTCCCATTTTCCGGATCAACACTTTGTGTGCTACCAAACGTCACAACGTAACTAGGTAATTATAAAGGAGCTCTACAGGTGTCTCCGAAGGTACATGTTGGGTTGGCGTATTTCGAGATTAGGATTTGTCACTCCGATTGTCGGAGAGGTATCTCTGGGCCCACTCGGTAATGCACATCACAATAAGCCTTGCAAGCATTGCAACTAATTAGTTAGTTGTGGGATGATGTATTACGGAACGAGTAAAGAGACTTGCCGGTAATGAGATTGAACTAGGCATTGAGATACCGACGAACGAATCTCGGGCAAGTAACATACCGATGACAAAGAGGGAACAACGTATGTTGTTATGCGGTTTGACCGATAAAGATCTTCGTAGAATATGTAGGAGCCAATATGAGCATCCAGGTTCCGCTATTGGTTATTGACCGGAAACGTGTCTCGGTCATGTCTACATAGTTCTCGAACCCGTAGGGTCCGCACGCTTAAGGTTTTGATGACAGTTATATTTTGAGTTTATGTGTTTTGATGTACCGAAGGAGTTCGGAGTCCCGGATGAGATCGGTGACATGACGAGGAGTCTCGAAATGGTCGAGACGTAAAGATCGATATATTGGATGACTATATTCGGACTTCGGAAAGGTTCCGAGTGATTCGGATATTTTTTGGAGTACCGGAGAGTTACGGGAATTCACCGGGGAGTATATGGGCCTTATTGGGCCATACGGGAATAGAGGAGAGAGGCCGAAAGGAAGGAGGCGCGCAGCCCCCCTCTGGTCCGAATTGGACAAGGGGTGCAACCCCCTTTTCCTTCCTCCTCTCCCCCTCTTTCCTTCTCTCCTACTCCAACAAGGAAGGGGGGGAGTCCTACTCCCGGTGGGAGGAGGACTCCTCCTGGCGCGCCCCTCCTGCCCGGCCGACCCCCTCCCCCTGGCTCCTTTATATACGGGGCCAGGGGGGCACCTCTAAGAACAACAATTGATCCCTTGGATCTTTTAGTCGTGTGTGGTGCCCCCCTCCACCATAGTCCACCATAATACTATAGCGGTGCTTAGGCGAAGCCCTGCATCGGTAGAACATCATCATCGTCACCACACCATCGTGTTGACAAAACTCTCCCTCAACACTTGGCTGGATCGGAGTTCGAGGGACGTCATCGGGCTGAACATGTGCTGAACTCGGAGGTGCCGTACTTCGGTACTTGATCGGTCGGATCGTGAAGACGTACGACTACATCAACCGCGTTGTGCTAACGCTTCCACTTACAGTCCACAAGGGTATGTAGACAACACTCTTCCCTCTCGTTGCTATGCATCACCATGATCTTGCGTGTGCATAGGATTTTTTTTGAAATTACTACGTTCCCCAACAGTGGCATCCGAGCCTAGGTTTTATGTGTTGATGTTATATGCACGAGTAGAACACAAGTGAGTTGTGGGCGATACAAGTCATACTGCTTACCAGCATGTCATACTTTGGTTCGGCCGTATTGTTGGATGAAGCAGCCCGGACCGACATTACGCGTACGCTTACGCGAGACTGGTTCTACCGACGTGCTTTGCACACAGGTGGTTGGCGGGTGTCAGTTTCTCCAACTTTAGTTGAACTGAGTGTGGCTATGCCCGGTCCTTGCGAAGGTTAAAACAGCACTAACTTGACGAACTATCATTGTGGTTTTGATGCGTAGGTAAGAACGGTTCTTGCTCAGCCCGTAGCAGCCACGTAAAATTTGCAACAACAAAGTAGAGGATGTCTAACTTGTTTTTGCAGGGCATGTTGTGATGTGATATGGTCAAGACGTGATGAGATATAAGTTGTTGTATGAGATGATCATGTTTTGTTGAAGTTATCGGCAACTGGCAGAAGCCCTATGGTTGTCTCTTTGTTGCATAAGATGCAAGTGCCAAATAATTGCTTTACTTTATCGCTATGCGATAGCAATAGTTGCAAGAGCAATAGTTGGCGAGACGACCATGTGACGACACATTGATATAAATCAAGATGATGAAGATCATGGTGTCGTGCCGGTGACGATAGAGATCATGACAATACTTTGGAGATGGAGATCAAAGGTGCAAGATGATCATGGCCATATCATGTCACATATTTTGATTGCATATGATGTTTATCTGTTATACATCTTATTTTGCTTAGTTCGGCAGTAGCATTTTAAGATGATCTCTCACTAATTATCAAGAAGTGTTCTCCCTGAATATGCACCGTTGCGAAAGTTCTTCGTGCTGAGACACCACGTGATGATCAGGTGTGATAGGCTCTACGTTCAAATACAACAGGTGCAAAACAGTTGCACACGCAGAATACTCAGGTTAAACTTGACGAGCCTAGCATATAACAGATATGGCCTCGGAACACGGAGACCGAAAGGTCGAGCGTGAATCATATAGTAGATATGATCAACATAGTGATGTTCACCATTGAAACTACTCCATCTCACGTGATGATCGGACATGGTTTAGTTGATTTGGATCACGTGATCACTTAGAAGATTAGAGGGATGTCTATCTAAGTGGGATTTCTTAAGTAAAATGATTAATTAAACTTTAATTTATCATGAACTTAGTCCTGGTAGTATTTTGAAAATTATGTTGTAGATCAATAGCTCGCGTTGTTGCTTCCCTATGTTTTTGCTTCCCTATGTTTTTATATGTGTTCCTAGAGAAAACTAAGTTGAAAAATGTTAGTAGCAATGATGCGGACTTGGTCCATGATCTAAGGTTTATCCTCATTGCTGCACAGAAGAATTATGTCCTTAATGCACCGCTAGGTGACAGACCTATTGCAGGAGCAGATGCAGACGTTATGAACGTTTGGCTAGCTCAATATGATGACTACTTGATAGTTTTGTGCACCATGCATTATGGCTTAGAACCGGGACTAAAAAACGTTTTTGAAACGTCATGGAACATATAAGATGTTTCAAGAGATGAAATTGGTATTTCAGACTCATGCCCGTGTCAAGAGGTATGAGACCTCTGACAAATACTTCGCCTAAAAGATAGAGGAGAATTGCTCAACTAGTGAGCAACTACTTAGATTGTCTGAGTACTACAATCGCTTGAATCAAGTGGGAGTTAATCTTCCAGATAAGATAGTGATTGGCAGAGTTCTCTAGTCACCATCACCAAGTTACTGGAACTTCATGATGAACTATAATGCAAGGGATGACGAAAACGATTCCCGAGCTCTTCGTGATGCTGAAATCGACGAAGGTAGAAATCAAGAAAAGAGCATCAAGTGTTGATGATTGACAAGACCACTAGTTTTAAGAAAAGGGCAAAGGAAAAGAAAGGGAACTTCAAGTAGAATGGCAAGCAAGTTGTCACTCCCGCGAAGAAGCCCAAAGCTGGAACAAAGCCTGAAACTGAGTGATTATACTGCAAAGGAAATGGTCACTAGAAGCGGAAATGACCTGAATATTTGGTGGATAAGAAGGATGACAAAGTGAACAAGGGTATATTTGATATACATGTTATTGATGTGTACTTTACTAATGTTTACAGTAGCCCCTGAGTATTTGATACTTGTTCGGTTGCTAAATATTAGTAAATCGAAACATGAGTTACAGAATAAATAGAGACTAGTTGATGGTTAAGTGACGATGTGTGTTGGAAGTAGTTCCAAGATTGATATGATCATCATCACACTCTCTCTACACTTTCGAGATTAGTGTAGAACCTAAATAAATGTTATTTGGCATTTGCGTTGAGCATGAATATGATTTGATCATGTTTATTGCAATTCGGTTATTCATTTAAAGTCAGAGAATAATTATTGTTCTGTTTACATGAATAAAGCCTTCAATGGTCATACACCCAATGAAAATAGTTTGTTGGATCTCGATCATAGTGATACACATATTCATAACATTGATGCCAAAAGATGCAAAGTTGATAATGATAGTGCAACTTATTTGTGGCACTGCCGCTTGGGTCATATCGGTATAAAGCGCATGAAGAAACTCCATGCTGATGGGTTTTTTGGAATCACTTGATTATGAATCATTTGATGTTTGTGAACCGTGCCTTTTGGGCAAGATGATTAAAACTCCGTTCTTCGGAACAATGGAACGAGCTACTGATTTATTGGAAATAATACATACCGATGTATGCGATCCAATGAGTGTTGATGCTCGTGGCGAGTATCGTTATTTTTCTGACCTTCACAGATGATTTGAGCAGATATGGGTATATCTACTTAATGGAACACAAGTCTGAAACATTTGAAATGTTCAAAGAAATTCAGAGTGAAGTGAAGAATCATTGTAACAAGAAAATAAAGTTTCTACGATCTGATCGTGGAGAGGAATATTTGAGTTACGAGTTTGGCCTTCATATAAAACAATGTGGAATAGTTTCACAGCTCACGCCACATGGAACACCACAGCGTTATGGTGTGTCCGAACGTCGTAACCACACTTTATTGGATATGGTGCGATTTGTGATGTCTCTTATCGATTACCACTATCGTTATGGGGTTATGCATTAGAGACAGCTGCATTCACTTTAAATAGGGCACCATCAAAATCCGTTGAGACGACGCCTTATGAACTGTGGTTTGGCAAGAAACCAAAGTTGTCGTTTCTTAAAGTTTGGGGTTGCGATGCTTATGTGAAAAAGTTTCAACCTGATAAGCTCGAACCCAAATCGGAGAAGTGTGTCTTCATAGAATAACCAAAGGTAACTATTGGGTACGCCTTCTATCACAGATCCGAAGGCAAGTTATTCATTGCTAAGGTGGATCCTTTCTAGAGAAGAAGTTTCTCTCGAAAGAAGTGAGTGGGAGGAAAGTAGAACTTGATGAGGTAATTGTACCTTCTCCCTTATTGGAAAGTAGTTCATCATAGAAATCAGTTCCAGTGATTCATACACCAATTAGTGAGGAAGTTAATGATGATGATCATGAAACTTCAGATCAAGTTGCTACCAAACCTCGTAGGTCTTCCAGAGTAAGATTCGCACTAGAGTGGTACGGTAATCATGTTCTGGAAGTCATGTTACTAGACCATGATGAACCTACGAACTATGAGGAAGCGATGATGAGCCCAGATTCCGCGAAATGGCTTGAGGCCATAAAATCTGAGATATGAAACATGTATGAGAACAAAGTATGGACTTTGATTGACTTGCTCGATGATCAGCAAGCCATGTTAAATAAATGGATCTTCAAGAGGAAGACAGACACTGATAGTAGTGTTACTATCTACTAAGCTCAACTTGTTGCGAAAGGTTTTCGACAAATTCAAGGTGTTGAATATGATGAGATTTTCTCACCCGTATCGATGCTTAAGTCTGTCCGAATCATGTTAGCAATTGCCACATTTTATGAAATCTGGCAAATGGATGTCAAAACTGCATTCCTTAATGGGTTTTTTAAAGAAGAGTTGTATATGATGCAACCAGAAGGTTTTGTTAATCCTAAAGGTGCTAACAAACTGTGCAAGCTCCAGCGATCTATCAATGGACTGGTTCAAGCATCTCGGAGTTGGAATATACGCTTTGATGAGTTGATCAAAGCATATGGTTTTATACAAACTTTTGGAAAGACCTGTATTTACAAGAAAGTGAGTGGGAGCACTACAACCTTTCTGATAAGTATAAGTGAATGACATATTATTAATTGGAAATGATGTAGAATTTTCTGGAAAGCATAAAGGAGTGTTTGAAAGGAGTTTTTCAAAGAAAGACCTCGGTGAAGCTGCTTACATATTGAGCATCAAGATATATATAGATAGATCAAGACGCTTGATAAGTGTTTTCAATGAGTACATACCTTGATAAGATTTTGAAGTAGTTCAAAATGGAACAGTCAAAGAAGGAATTCTTGCCTGTGTTGCAAGGTGTGAAATTGAGTAAGACTCAAATCCCGACCAACGGCAAAAAAAAGAAAGAGAATGAAAAGTCATTCCCTATGCCTCAGTCATAGGTTCTATAAAGTATGCTATGCTGTGTAACAAACCTATTGTATACCTTGCTCTGAGTTTGGCAAAGGAATACAATTTTGATCTAATAGTAGATCATTGGATAGCGGTCAAGAATATCCTTAGTGAGGACTAAGGACATGTTTCTCGATCATGGAGGTGATAAAAGAGTTCGTCGTAAAAGTTACATCAGTGCAAACTTCTACACTGATCCAGGTGACTCTAAGTCTCAATCTGGATACATATTGAAAGTGGGAGCAATGAGCTAGAGTAGCTCCGTGCAGAGCATTGTAGACATAGAATATTTGCAAAATACATACGGCTCTAAATGTGACAGACCCGTTGACTAAACTTCTCTCACGAGCAAAACATGATCATACCTTAGTACTCTTTTGGGTGTTAATCACATATCAATGTGAACTAGATTATTAACTCTAGTAACCCTTTGGGTGTTTATCACATGACGATGTGAACTATGGGTATTAATCACGTACATATGTGAATATTGGTGTTGAATCACATGCTGATGTGAACTAGATTATTGACTCTAGTGCAAGTAGGAGACTGAAGGAAATATGCCCTGGAGGCAATAATAAAGTTATTACTTATTTCCTTATATCATGATAAATGTTTATTATTCATGCTAGAATTGTATTAACCAGAAACATAATACATGTGTGAATACATAGACAAACATAGTGTCACTAGTATGCCTCTACTTGACTAGCTCGTTTATCAAAGACGGTTATGTTTCCTAGCCATGGACAAAAGAGTTGTCATTTGATTAACGGGATCACATCATTAGGAGAATGATGTGATTGACTTGACCCATTCCGTTAGCTTAGCACTTGATCGTAGTATGTTGCTATTGCTTTCTTCATGACTTATACATTTCCTATGACTATGAGATTATGCAACTCCCGTTTACCGGAGGAACACTTTGTGTGCTACGAAATGTCACAACGTAACTGGGTGATTATAAAGGAGCTCTACAGGTGTCTCCAAAGGTACATGTTGGGTTGGCGTATTTCGAGATTAGGATTTGTCACTCTGATTGTCGGAGAGGTATCTCTGGGCCCACTCGGTAATGCACATCACTATAAGCCTTGCAAGCATTGCAACTAATTAGTTAGTTGCGGGATGATGTATTACGGAACGAGTAAAGAGACTTGCCAGTAACGAGATTGAACTAGGTATTGAGATACCGACGATCGAATCTCGGGCAAGTAACATACCGATGACAAAGGGAACAACGTATGTTGTTATGCGGTTTGATCGATAAAGATCTTCGTAGAATATGTAGGAGCCAATATGAGAATCCAAGTTCCGCTATTGGTTATTGACCGGAAACGTGTCTCGGTCATGTCTACATAGTTCTCGAACCCGTAGGGTCCGCACGCTTAAGGTTTTGATGACAGTTATATTATGAGTTTATGTGTTTTGATGTACCGAAGGAGTTCGAAGTCCCGGATGAGATCGGGGACATGACGAGGAGTCTCGAAATGGTCGAGACGTAAAGATCGATATATTGGACGACTATATTCGGACTTCGAAAAGGATCCGAGTGACTCGGGTATTTTTTGGAGTACCGGAGAGTTACGGGAATTCGCCGAGGAGTATATGGGCCTTATTGGGCCATACGGGAATAGAGGAGAGAGACCGAAAGGAAGGAGGCGCGCAGCCCCCCTTGGGTCCGAATTGGACCAGGGGTGCAGCCCCCTTTTCCTTCCTCCTCTCCCCCTCTTTCCTTCTCTCCTACTCCAACAAGGAAGGGGGGGAGTCCTACTCCCAGTGGGAGGAGGACTCCTCCTGGCGCGCCCCTCCTGGCCGGCTGACCCCCTCCCCCTGGCTCCTTTATATACGGGGGCAGGGGGGCACCTCTAACAACAACAATTGATCCCTTGGATCTCTTAGCCGTGTGCGGTGCCCCCCTCCACCATAGTCTACCTCGATAATACTGTAGCGGTGCTTAGGCGAAGCCCTGCGTCGGTAGAACATCATCATCGTCACCACGCCGTCGTGCTGACGAAACTCTCCCTCAACACTCGGCTGGATCGGAGTTCGAGGGACGTCATCGGGCTGAACGTGTGCTGAACTCGGAGGTGCCGTATGTTCGGTACTTGATCGGTTGGATCGTTAAGACATACGACTACATGAACCGCATTGTGCTAACGCTTCCACTTACTATCTACAAGGGTATGTAGACAACACTGTTCTCTCTCGTTGCCATGCATCACCATGATCTTGCGTGTGCGTAGGATTTTTTTGAAATTACTACGTTCCCCAACACCTCTCCCCCGTATATAAAGGAGGAGAGGAGGGGGTCGGCCCGCCTCATGGGGCGCGCCCTAAGGGGAGGAATCCTACTCCTACTAGGAGTAGGTTCCCCCTTTCCTAGTCCAACTAGCAGGGGAAAGAAAGAGGAAGAGGGAGAGAAGGAAAGGAGGGCCTGCCCCCCTCCCCAATTCGGATTGGGCTTGGGGGGGGGGGCGCCACCACCTGGCCGCCTCCTTGATCCTCTCTTCCACTAAAGCCCATGTAGGCCCATTAACCCCCCGGGGGGTTCCGGTAACCCCCCTGAGGGAGTCCCGGACTAGGGGGTGTCCGGATAGCCGAACTATCATCATCGACCGGACTCTAAGACTATGAAGATACAAGATTGAAGACTTCGTCCCGTGTCCGGATGGGACTTTCCTTGGCGTGGAAGGCAAGCTTGGCGATACGGATATGTAGATCTCCTACCTTTGTAACCGACTCTGTGTAACGCTAGCCCTCTCCGGTGTCTATATAAACCAGATGGCTTTAGTCCATAGGACGAACAACAATCATACCATAGGCTAGCTTCTAGGGTTTAGCCTCCTTGATCTCGTGGTAGATCTACTCTTGTAACCCACATCATCATTATTAATCAAGCAGGACGCAGGGTTTTACCTCCATCAAGAGGGCCCGAACCTGGGTAAAAACATCGTGTCCCTCGTCTCCTGTTACCATCCACCTAGACGCACAGTTCGGGACCCCTACCCGAGATCCGCCGGTTTTGACACCGACATTGGTGCTTTCATTGAGAGTTCCTCTGTGTCGTCGCGATCAGGAAGGATGCCTTCTCCCGTCTTTAAAGACGGTACCGTCGTCAAGAGAGCTTTGGCCGCAGGCCAAACTGTCCGGCTAGGTGGTTTTCTTATGACCGCCTGTTCGGCCACCGCTCCGACGATGACCTCTCAGGTCATCAAAAGCGATCTTCACGTCAGCCCGGAATTTGCCGAGCAGTTAGATCCGATTGAGCTCTCCTCTGTAAACGAGCTCTTGGATCGCATCGCCGCCTTGGAAGTCGCCACAGACTACGATCAGATTGGGCTTAAACCCGATCTGAGAGAGATTAACTCTCCTCAGGCCACCCACCACGTTGTCGTTGTAGAGGAACAATGTGGCAACCCTTCTTCTACGTTGAAAACCAACTATGTCCGGATTCCCGATCCCTCCAAGCCGGATTCCCACGAAGGGACGGACGCTAATCAAATACTGAACTTAGAGTCAGGCATCGGACTAGATTCGTTGGAAAGCATCCAGCAAGTCAAGCTTCCAAATCCGGAAACTTCTTGTCCTTTGAGCCTCAGATTGGGCGGGGTTCCGAACTTGATTCCACCCGCCCACCCAAACATAAGCGATCTATCTCGAATACGGCAAGAGCCCGATGAAACAGTACATCATTACTGGGCCAGATTCCTCCTGGTTATGAACAGGATAAAGGACTGCTGCGAAGAAAGCGCGATTTCAATTTTCTGCAACAATTGCACGGACAAGGGAATCATGAACGCCATAAGTCATCGCGAAGTTACACGCTTCATCGACCTAGCAACTATCGTACAAAAATACTGTGCGGTAGAGAGTGCCAGGAACACCGAAACTAGGTTTTGGGACAGTCCGGCCTTGACCACAACCCTAGTCCGAAGTAAAAGGGTGCGACATACTCAAGCACCTGGGTTAAAAACCAAAAAGAAAAGACCCCCTAAAGGGCATGGAACCGTACTGGAGGGCTGGATCAACGGACCCTGCAAAATCCACAGTACGGAGGGCGCCACTCCAACACACAACCTTAGAGCATGTTGGATACTACGGCAGGTGGCCAAAAGTGGCGAAGGCTTTTTAGCCCCGGGCAAACAGCCCAGCAGTACCGGTACGGTACTAACAGTCTTCGAGACTTTCGCATCAAATAACATGCGAAAACAAACAATCCGTGGCCTCGCCGAAGTCTACCAAGTAGCAACAGCAAATCCATGGAGTGACACGGCTATCACCTTCAACGCCAGCGACGAACCTAAATTCTGAACAGCTAGAGCACCAGCAGCATTGGTCCTCAGTCCGATAGTGGACGGCTTTCGCCTTACCAAGGTACTCATGGATGGCGGCAGCGGATTAAACCTCATCTACGAGGAAACCCTTCAAAAAATGGATATTGACTGGAGCCGCATCGAGCGAAGCAGCACAACCTTCAGAGGGATAATCCCTAGTCGAGAAGTACGCTGCACAGGAAAAATCACACTAGATGTAGTGTTCGGCTCACCGGACAATTACAGGTCCGAGGAGGTCACGTTCCAAGTGGTCCCATTCGGCAGCGGATATCACGCTTTGTTAGGGCGAGAGGAAATCACAATCTTCCAAGATATACCCCACTACGGGTACATGAAGCTCAAAATGCCCGAACCCAATGGCATAATCACTCTTGCCAGTGATCCAGATACAGTACTCCGCGCTGAAAATAAGACAGCCGCACTGGCCCTAGAGGCATTGTCCAAAGCCCTCGCGGCAGAGGAACTAACTACGCTGCGCTCCATGGTGGACAGGGACGATGTGATACTCGATAAGAGGTCCAAGTCCACCTCTTTTAAACCAGCAGACGAAATAGTCAAATTTCAGGTCCATCCAACGGACCCCACAAAGACGGCCTCCATTGGGGCACAATTAAGTCCTGATGTCGAAGCCGCACTACGAGAATTCCTTCGGGAAAATTGGGACATTTTTGCCTGGAACCCTTCAGACATGCCAGGAATCCCACGCAGGCTGGCAGAGCATAGCCTAAACATCCTAAAAGGATTCAAGCCGGTCAAACAAGCTCTTCGGTGATTTTCCGAACCTAAAAGACAGGCAATGGGAGAAGAGCTAGCCAAACTCTTAGAAGCCAGTTTCATCAGAGATATAAAACATCCGGACTGGCTAGCCAATCTAGTAATGGTACCAAAAAGGACAAATCCTGGCGTCTCTGCGTCGATTTTAAAGACCTTAACAAGGCCTGTCCAAAGGACCCTTTCCCCCTCCCTCGCATCGACCAAATCATCGATGCTACCGCAGGGCACGATTCATTGTGCTTCCTCGACGCATAGTCCGGATACCATCAAATCAAGATGGCGGAGAAAGACCAGGCCGCAACGGCATTCATTACTCCATACGGGCCATTCTGCTTCAACACAATGCCCTTCGGACTCAAAAACACCGGCGCAACATATCAGCGCATGATTCAAACATGTCTGGCTACCCAGATAGGCAAAACAGTAGAGGCATACGCAGACGATGTGGTCGTCAAGACCAAACACGTCGAAACTCTAGTAGAAGACTTGAGGGTGACATTCGACAACCTCCGAGCATATGACATTAAGCTCAATCCGGAAAAATGCGTCTTCAGCGTACCAGCCGGAAAGCTCTTGGGCTTCATAGTATCCGGTAGAGGAATTGAAGCAAACCCGGCCAAAATCCAAGCTCTGTCACAATTGGATATTCCAAAAGACCTCAAGCAAATACAAAAACTAACCGGATGCGTAGCGGCTTTAAGTCGCTTCATCTACCGCTTGGGAGAAAAGGCTCTGCCCCTCTACCGCCTCCTCCGGCGCACCGAACATTTCGAATGGACGGATGCTGCCATAGTCGGACTCGAAGAAATAAAGGCCATACTGGCAACAAATCCGGTCCTGGCCGCGCCCAACCTGGGCGAACCTATGTTATTATACATCGCAGCAACACATCTCGTCGAGCGAGAGACAGAAGGGCACCGATTCCCTCTTCAAAAACCAGTGTACTACATATTCACTGTTCTAATTCCATGCAAGTCCCGGTACCCACATTATCAAAAGATAGCATATGCGGTGTTCATGGCATCCCGGAAGCTGCGACACTACTTTCAAGAGTGTTCCATAACGGTGGCCTTATAAGTACCTCTCAACGATATTATAAACAATCACGACACAACGGGCAGGATTGCAAAATGGGCTATTGAGCTCTTACCATTTGACATAACCTATAAACCACGGCGAGCTATAAAATCGCAGGTTCTGGCCGACTTCGTCGCCGAATGGACCGAAGCCGAACTCCCTAAAGAGTACGGTGCATACTCCAATTGGATCATGCATTTCGACGGATCCAAAATGTTGGCTGGCTCGGGGGCTGGCGTCGTCCTGACGTCCCCAACTGGGGACACAATCCAATACGTACTTCAAATAATGTACATGGACTCCAATAACGCAGCCGAATACGAGGCCCTTCTACATGGCCTCCGGATGGCAATCTCCATGGGCATTCAACGCCTAGAGGTACGCAGGGATTCAAACCTCGCAATATCCCAACTAAATGGAGACTTTGATGCCAAAGATCCAAAAATGGCAGCTTACCGCAATGCCGTCCTAAAAATGTCAGCTCGGTTCGAAGGACTCGAATTCCACCATGTAGCCCGGGATAATAACCAGGCAGCAGACGTGTTAGCACGCATCGGCGCGAAAAGAGACGCCGTCCCTCCAAACATCTTCCTGGAACGGCTCTTCAAGCCATCCGTGTTATGGGAAGAGGAGTCCGGAAATAACAATCCGCAGCCAGCTGCATCACCTAACTCAGACCATTCTGACACAATCGGCGGCTCAGCCAACGAAATAACACCTTTAGCTCACGAAATAATGGAAGTAATTGCCCCGTGGGCAGAACCATTCCTAGCCTACTTTATTCGGCAGGAACTTCCCAAAGACCAAAATGAGGCCCGCTGCATAGTTCGGCGATCTAAAGCCTACAAGGTCCATGAGGGAGAACTTTATAAGAAAAGCACAACCGGAGTCCTTCAAAGGTGTATCTCCGAAGAGGAGGGGCGGAATCTCCTGGCTGAAATTCACGCCGGACTCGGCGGGCACCACGCTGCAGCCCGGCCACTCGTAGGCAAGGCCTTCCGCACAGGATTTTATTGGCCGACAGCCCGGGCAGATGCTCAGGACTTAGTCCAATGATGCGTCAGTTGCCAGCTCTTTGCTAATCAGAGCCACATGCCACCCACCGCCCTCAAAACTATACCCATTACCTGGCCGTTCGCGGTCTGGGGGCTTGACATGGTTGGACCCCTTAAAGGGGGAACCCACAAGCACAAATACTTATTGGTCATGGTGGACAAATTCACCAAATGGATTGAGGCCAAGCCGGTTAAAACGGCAGAATCTGCACCGGTGATAGACTTCCTATCCGGGGTAGTACACCATTTTGGCGTCCCCCATAGCATCATCACTGATAACGGCACGAACTTCACTGCCGACGAGGTTAAACTCTGGTGCAAAAACATGGGCATCAAGCTCGATTACGCTTCAGTCTATCACCCCCAAACTAACGGTCAAGTCGAGCGAGCAAATGGTCTAATCATGAGCGGCATCAAACCCAGACTAGTGCGGTCCCTCAAGGAATCTAACACGCACCGGGTAGAGGAGCTCGACTCCGTACTCTGGGGGCTGCGGACCACGCCAAACCGAACTACTGGATTCACACCATTTTTCATGGTGTATGGCGCAGAGGCAGTTCTGCCTTGCGATATAATTCATGACTCACCTCGTGTGCGCATGTACGAAGAAAGAGAAGCCGAGTTGGATCGGCAGGACAGTTTGGACGCCTTAGAGGAGGAGCGGGACGTGGCAAAGGCTCGTTCCGCATTCTATGAGCAGCAGGCTCGAAGATATCAAAGCAGAGAAGTACGGGCCAAAACTTACAATGTCGGCGAACTCGTTCTACGCCTGCCGGACAAGAAAAAGGACAAACTTAAGCCCAAGTGGGAAGGTCCCTTCATCATCGACCAAGTCCTGACCGGCGGAGCATACCGTCTACGTAAAGCATATGACAACCGACTCGAGCCGAACCCATGGAACGCAGCCCGTCTCCGAAGATTCTACGCCTAAACACCGGACTCAGAGTTCGTCTCACTCCCCTGTCCACCTTTTTATATTTTTTACTGTCTCTTGTCCCCCTCCTTCTTCCCACTTTTTTTCAATACCTTTTATAGGTTTATTTGCGCTTTGTTCGCACACACTTGATGTGCTCCTAGCACTCATTATACCTGGGGGCTTCTTTACCAGAAGCTTATTAATACGGGCTTCACGCCCAATACATGTGTTATACTTCCGCATGTACCTTTTATTCACCATTATATGCATCGATATGACTTAAGTTTTGGCCAAGCTGGGTTGCCTGGCTCCTGTGCTTACCCCTACGTTCCCGATTGTTCGGCTAGGAGGTAAAGGTAGCACCTCTGCGATTGTTACTGCCGGGTCAGCCGGATGTGTACCTCAGACTGGGTGAAGCCGAAAACTAGCATTCTTAAGAGAATATTCGGTCGGTGACTTGAAAGATGATTTATTACTTACTTATTTATAAGCCCCCAGATGCTTTTTCTGCTATTTTTGCAGTCCGGCATTGCACCTTAGGGCATGCCTCCCAGGGAAAGGAACCCTTAACGGAACTATTCTCCCTGGAAGATGTTTCTTACTAACCATGTAATATAACATAACTAGTTGGGCACTTTTCTGATAAAGCAATTATGACCCCGACACCTTGTCTCCATGCATGCCCCGGTTCTTTTATAACCGTAGGGGTATTCGGACACACTCCGGACTGTTGGGTCCCGAGGTTGAAGCGAAATGGTCCGCAAAGACAAACGATCTACAATCCGGCTAGAAGGCATCTTACATGTCATTTCAAATTACATCGTCAAACCGACTGATTGTACTCCTCCTCAATCCCATCTAACAGGCTGTCTAATTTACAGTCCTGTTGGGAATATTTCGCGGCTATTTCTACTTGGCCATACATCAAGCTCACAGGGATCTCCTTCCCATCAGGCCCCACAGGTCCGACCTCGGCCATGTGGTTTGGGTCAGCCTTCGGGTAGCGCGTCTTCACCATGGCCCAGGCCTCCCTGGCGCCCTGACGGCAGGCCGATATCTTCCACAAACGGAGGCGTCACCGTGCTCCCTGGAGCTTCTCAGCAAGCTCACCAAGGCCCTCGGGTAGGGAGATGGATGGCCATAAAGCCTGAACGACGCCACTTATCGCCCGCCGAACACGTTCGCACAATTGCACCAGCTCGGGAAGTTGGTCACCTGTTGACCCAGGCATTTCCTCCGCAGGGCGACCTATGAGCACACCTAAAGACATATTTCTGTCAAATGACTTCCTCGCTGAATTCTTCTTTTCAAAGGAATTTGCTCAAGCACTTACTATAAATGCCGCGATGAAGTCGCCGATTCTCCTTCAAGGAGCCAGACAGCTGGGCCCGAATACCTTTCATCTCTTCTCCTAGCTGGGTGTGGGCATCTTGGAGCTTGTTTCTCTCCTGCTGCACCTTCATAAGCACCCTCTCGCCAGCCTTTAGCTGACGCAGTAGCTGTTGCTTGTCCGGATCTAGTCCGGCGCCCTCTGCAATATTATTGTCAGATTCACGCCGTACTTTGTTAATTAATTATCTTTTCAAAGTACGTCTTACCAGCGGGGGTCTCTGTGGCTCCCCCTGGGGCGGCCAGTGCGGCCTCAAGTTGGGCCTTGCACTCTTGGAGCTCCTGGGACAGATGGATATTCTTCTCCGTAAGATCCTGCATAAAAATTGATCCTTAAATCAGTTATTCAAACCATTTTAAGTCTCGGGGGCTACTAGCATATATAACTATTAAAATTACTTACACGTATGTCTTTCACATACTGCTCCGTGGCTCTGGTTAACCCATCTTGAGCGGCACGGAGGTGCGCGTTTCCCGCATCAAAGGCATTTAACGCCTCCGGGGAGAAACACGCGTCACGAAGAACTGTCCGGCGACGCCTGTGATTCATCGCGCTCTCCACCTCAGACCGTGTGGCGGACAGCCTGTCGACATCCTCCGTCGGAGGAGTGTCCGACTCATGCCTTGTATTCGCCTCCCCTTCTGGGCCATGCGTTGGAGCATGGCTGGCGGAGGCTTGATTGGCAACCTCTCCGGACACTGTCCGGCGAGCGCTCTTTCTGGAAAAGTTATGAGCATTAATATACCTCCTGGGAATCCTTCCCTTAAAAAATAGCGGTGCTCCGTACCATTGCGGTGACGTTTCAGTTCGCGTCGCACTCCTCTTCCGCCTGCTGGGCCGGACTGACCCTTGTTGGCCGGTCGCCGCGGGCTCGACTTCCTGCCGTAAAGGCGCTTCATGTCGAACACCATTGGTGCACGGTGGTCAGAACTAAGCATTAAAGAAGTAACAGCACCAGGGCTTCGATCGTACTCACCGGGGAAGCCGGACACAAACCGGGGTAGTCAGCCATAATGGCGACTAAAGCATTATCTATGCTGAGCTGGTGGTACACCCCGTCGATCAGTTCCACCGCTAAGTCCGGATCCTCTTCGAAGGCCGGATCAAGGGACCTTTCTAGGTCTTCGGGTTGTGGGGCTGGGCTTTTTATGCCCTCCACATCCCGACGCAGTTCCTGTGTCAAAATCATACAATAAGACAATTGCCTTTAAAGGTGCGGTTCGGATATGCATGTGACCGCTTACCCAGCTCCGAGGGTTGTTCATGGAAAATCCGTTCAAAGGATTCGTGTGGAGGAAGTCCTCCTTCTCCCCCTTGTACAAGCCGGACAGGATCTTCACCAGATCATCGGCCGAGCCAGGTCCCTTGCGGCCGTGACGGGTGGCGTCGTCGTCTCCGTTGAAGTCCCACATGGGGTGGCCCCTATATTGGAGCAGCTGCACCCCACGCATAATGCATGTGGCCATGACTCCGATCATGGTTAATCCGGAATGGGCTAGCAGCCATATCCGGCCCATCAAGTAATGGACGCTACTATCATCTTCTCGTCGAGGGCTCCGTGGGCGCCAACTTAGGCGTTGCTTTAGGGGAGCGTTGCTGAACTCCGGAAGGCCGATCTGAACTGGATCCGGCAGTGGAGCGTCCTCCATATAAAACCACTCCGAAGGCCAATCTTCGGACGTCTTCTTCGCGGTCCCGGGCAGGTATCCGGTCCCGGCGATGCGCCATATTTCGGCTCCGCCCACTTGATATATCGACCCCTCGTGAGAGCGGGGTACGAGGCAAAACAGCCTCTTCCACAGCGCAAAATGGGGCTCAATGCCCAAGAACAGCTCACACAGAGCTACGAAGCCCGCGATGTGCAAAATGGAGGCAGGTGTAAGGTGATGAAGCTGGAGTCCGTAGAACTCCAGGAGCCCCCGGAGAAACAGATGTATAGGAAATCCGAGTCCCCTTATTAAGTAGGAGACGAAGCACACCCGCTCTCCTTTGGAGGGATTGGGGACGCTCTCCGCCTGCTTCCCACCTTTGTAGGTGGCCAGTCCGGCTCGAACCGGAACCATGAAGGCTGGGGGAAGATATCCCTCTGCTTGGAGCGTCACTAACTCGCTGTGTGGGACTGAGCATCTCCTCCAATCTCCTGGCTTAGGGCTAGGAGCGCGAGAAGAGGAGCCGCGTCGATTGTCCATGTTGGAATGGGTTTGGTGTCAGATGCGCCTCGATGAGTGCTTGCGGAAGGAGGATGATGTGATTTGGATCTGGATCCTCGCCTCTCTTATAGGCAGCTTATTTGCGCAGCTAGGGGGTAAAACATAAAAATACCCTGGCTTTTCGCATTCGTGCGACACATGGAAGAAGACCATTATTGGACGCAGAAGCCAAGGAGCGCAACATTTATGAAGCAACCGGACACTATCCAGCAAACACATGGAGCATGAAGAAGAACCCGCCTTGCAAACGCTGAAGACAACATATGCGCCGGATTCGTCGTTATTGAAGCCTGGTTTGGGGGCTACTGAGGGAGTCCCGGACTAGGGGGTGTCCGGATAGCCGAACTATCATCATCGGCCGGACTCCAAGACTATGAAGATACAAGATTGAAGACTTCGTCCCGTGTCCGGATGGGACTTTCCTTGGCGTGGAAGGCAAGCTTTGGGATACGGATATGTAGATCTCCTACCTTTGTAACCGACTCTGTGTAACCCTAGCCCTCTCCGATGTCTATATAAACCGGATGGCTTTAGTCCATAGGACGAACAACAATCATACCATAGGCTAGCTTCTAGGGTTTAGCCTCCTTGATCTCGTGGTAGATCTACTCTTGTAACCCACATCATAAATATTAATCAAGCAGGACGTAGGGTTTTACCTCCATCAAGAGGGCCCGAACCTGGGTAAAAACATCGTGTCCCTCGTCTCCTGTTACCATCCGCCTAGACGCACAGTTCGGGACCCCCTACCTGAGATCCGCCGGTTTTGACACCGACACCCCCCCGGTACTCCGGTTTTATCCGAAACTTCTCCAGAACACTTCCGGTGTCCGAACATAGCCGTCCAATATATCAATCTTGATGTCTCGACCATTTAGAGGCTCCTCTTCAAGTCCGCGATCTCATCTGGGACTCTGAACAACCTTCGGTACATCAAATCACATAAACTCATAATACTAATCGTCATTGAACGTTTAGCGTGCGGACCCTACTGGTTCGAGAACTATGCAGACATGACTGAGACTCATCTCCGGTCAATAACCAATAGCGGAACCTGGATGCTGATATTGGTTCCTACATATCCTAGGAAGATCTTTATCGGTCAAATCGCATAACAACATACGTTGTTCCCTTTGTCATCGGTATGTTACTTGCCCGAGATTGGATCGTCGGTATCATCATACCAAGTTCAATCTCCTTACCGGCAAGTTTCTTTACTCGTTTCGTAACACTTCATCCCACAACTAACTCATTAGTTACAATGCTTGCAAGGCTTATTGTAAGTGCATCTAGTGCCCCTTAGTGATTTTGGTCTATTGAAGACTTATGGATCCAACTCCTCATATGTACCAAATTCTTCATATGGATAAAATTCCTCACGTGGATCAAAATCCTCATATGAACATCATCGTCCTAACACTTCTATCTCAAAGGGAAAGACTAAAGGCTATGAATATGAGCATTATTCTTCAAACCATTATGTTCATAAGTCCTCGAAGAATTTCTCTGCTTATTCATATGCTTACCCTAACTACTCTTCTGTGAAACGAAGTGCACTGGCCTCTATGCCATCCTTGTCTTATGGAGCTCGCAGAATGATGAACTCTTTGCCACCCCTCCAGATGTGGGTGGTGAAGAAAAACAATTAATCTCTTATGTAGGGTCAGGTCTCCAGACGAACTTAATCATCTGAAGAAATTGCTGGAGATCTGAGTATGCTTGAATGGACACAAGCTAATCATGAAGAAATGAATTACTCATTTCGCATGTCCTCATATTACTATTGCTATATCTGATACTGTTGATGAAATTGATATCATATTCTTCACTGATGAAGTATATGAGTTCGTAAGTTGCACTAATTCATCTGCAAGATGAACAACCTAATGCTACTGAGTGGGTCCTCGATAGTGGATGCACGAACCACATGACTGGTGACAGGAACTTGTTGATGGACACTGATTTATCACCATCTCATCTAAAGCATATCACCTATGCTGACAAAGGCAAAAGCAAGGTATTGGGTCTAGGTAAGGTTGCAATCTCAAAGGATCGACACATGGACAAAGTCATGCTCGTCGAGTCCTTAGGATTCAACCTCATGTTTGTCTCAATGCTTTGTGATCTTGATATGGTTGTCGTCTTTGGCAAATATCGTTCCATTGTGCTAATGGAATCTGACAACTCCAAAGTCTTTGAAGGCTTTAGGAAAGGAGACCTGTACATTGTTGATTTCTCTGCAGGACCACAACCTGCCACATGTGTACTTGCAAAAGCTTCAGAATGCAGGCTATGGCATCGACGACTTGGTCATGCTGGGATGAGGAACTTGCATACACTCACAAATAAGAAGCATGTCATTGGCATCGAGGGTGTAAAATTCCTCAAAGATGCTGGCTATGGCATCGACGACTTGGTCATGCTGGGTTGAGGAACTTTATGTTTACTTTTTAGTTGTTATTTTGCTTGCCATGTGAACTCTAGCTATGAAAACTTTATGTTTACTTTTTGGATCGTTAATCCTTTAATCATATTGCTTTAGGGAAATGGCGCCACCACCACCACCACCACGTCGACGGTGCAAGTCAAGGTGCGCCAGCAGCCCTGCAACTGGCACGTTGTTTGACATCTACTTCGAGTCTAGTTTTCTTCATGCAGCGGTAATAAATTATATGAAACTAGTAACTACTATTTTGTTTTTAGTGTGATTGGCATTAATGCATCGTGTATATATCATTTTGCTTTTTGTACACATATCGTCCCATGTAATGTGAGGTCAGAATTCAACAATCTGACTGGAGACTCTGTGACCTTTGAGGCTCCTGGGGGCCCCTACACTATGGAGATCGAGAAAGGACGAAAGATGACGCGGGTGGGAGGAGATGGATGGGTTCGTTTCATCGACAACATGCGTATCACCGGTGGTGAGTTGATCAGCTTCTCCTTCAGAGCTGAAAGACCCAAGCTGACCGTGATTTATGTCAACAAAGCAGAAGATTATGAGGATGATGAGGATGATTAGGATGATGAAGACCCACTCGGTGATGCCATCATAGCTCAAAGAATGAAGTTGAGCGAGGAGGAGGTGTGCAACCTATGGGACATCATTCAGCCACGTGCTGACTTCGTCGGGGTGCCATTCGTGACCCGCCTGACAAGTACCATAGTTGATTGGCATATCATGGTATGTTGCATTTACTGTAGTTTTTAGAGTAATTTGACGATATGCTTTATTGTTATACTTAGTGTAGAGTCCGATGATATATATGCTTAGTGAATCTTATATGCTTTATTGTTATACTTAGTCTAGAGTCCGATGATATATATGCTTAGTGAATCTTATATGCTTTATTGTTATACTTAGTGTAGAGTCCGATGATATATATGCTTAGTGAATCTTATATGCTTAGTGAATCTTATATGCTTTATTGTTATACTTAGTGTAGAGTCCGATGATATATATACTTAGTGTAGAGTCTGATGATATATATACTTAGTGTAGAGTCCGAAGATATATATGCTTCGTGTATAATGTGTGAGGCTACTTATTAATTGATATGTTTTCTTATTCAGAAATTGCCAAAGAGCCTATCTGAGAGTTGTGGTATCAAGCCTGATGAAGAAGGCTCTACTGGAATACGCCTTACCGCAAGGGGCTCCGTCACCACTTGTGCGTACGGCGTGGACATGGACGGTCGCACACACTTCAACTCGGTTGGGTGGAAGAGCTTCCTCGTCGGCAAGAATCTTCATGTTGAACAGGCAATCCTAATTGTTGGGGAACGTAGCAGAAATTCAAAATTTTCTACGCATCACCAAGATCAATCTATGGAGAGACTAGCAACGAGAGAGAGGGGAGTGCATCTTCATACCCTTGAAGATCGCGATGCGGAAGCGTTACAAGAACGCGGATGAGGGAGTCGTACTCGCGGCGATTCAAATCGCAGAAGATCCGATCTAACGCCGAACGGACGGCGCCTCCGCATTCAACACATGTACAGCATGGGGACGTCTCCTCCTTCTTGATCCAGCAAGGGGAGAGGAGAAGTTTAGGGAGAGCTCCGGCAGCACGACGACTTGGTGGTGGAGCTTGCAGTTCTCTGCCAGGGCTTCGCCAAGCACTACTGAAGAGGAGGTGGAGTTGGAGAGGGGGAGGGCTGCGCCAGGGGAAGGGTTGAAGCTCCCATGCGCCTCCCCACTATATATAGGGGTGGAGGGGGCTTCTTTCTTGCCCTCCAAATCCATTGGGGCGTTGGCAAAGGTGGGAGGAAAGAAATCCCATCATTTCCTTCCCCACCGATTGTTATCCCCCCTTTTTAGGGATCTTAATCTTATCCCTTCGGGATATGATCTTATTCCTTCTAAGGGGGGATCTTGGTGCGCCTTGACCAGGGGTGTGGGGCCTTGCCCCCACTACCCACGTTCATGTGGGTCCCCCCATGTAGGTGGGCCCCACTCCGAAACCTTCTAGAACCTTCCCAGTACAATACCGAAAAATCCCGAACATTTTCTGGTGGCCAAAATAGGACTTCCCATATATAAATATTTACCTTCGGACCATTCCGGAACTCCTCGTGACGTCCGGGATCCCATCCGGGACTCCAAACAACATTCGGTAACTGCACTCTAATTCCCATAACAACTCTAGCGTCACCGAACCTTAAGTGTGTAGACCCTACGGGTTCGGGAATCATGCAGACATGACCGAGACAGCTCTCTGGCCAATAACCAACAACGGGATCTGGATACCCATGTTGGCTCCCACATGTTCCACGATGATCTCATCGGATGAACCACGATGTCAAGGATTCAAGCAATCCCGTATACAATTCCCTTCATCAATCGGTATGTTACTTGCCCGAGATTCGATCGTCGGTATCCCAATACCTCGTTCAATCTCGTTACTGGCAAGTCACTTTACTCGTTCCGTAATGCATGATCCCGTGACTAACTACTTAGTCACATTGAGCTCATTATGATGATGCATTACCGAGTGGGCCCAAAGATACCTCTTCGTCACACGGAGTGACAAATCCCAGTCTCGATTCGTGCCAACCCAACAGACACTTTCAGAGATACCCGTAGTGCACCTTTATAGCCACCCAGTTACGTTGTGATGTTTGGCACACCCAAAGCATTCCTACGGTATCCGGGAGTTGCACAATCTCATGGTCTAAGGAAATGATACTTGACATTAGAAAAGCTTTTAGCAAACGAACTACACGATCTTATATGCTTAGTGAATCTTATATGCTTAGTGAATCTTTTATGCTTAGTGAATCTTATATGCTTAGTGAATCTTATATGCTTAGTGAATCTTATATGCTTTATTGTTATACTTAGTGTAGAGTCCGATGATATATATACTTAGTGTAGAGTCTGATGATATATATACTTAGTGTAGAGTCCGAAGATATATATGCTTCGTGTAGAATGTGTGAGGCTACTTATTAATTGATATGTTTTTCTTATTCAGAAATTGCCAAAGAGCCTATCTGAGAGTTGTGGTATCAAGCCTGATGAAGAAGGCTCTACTGGAATACGCCTTACCGCAAGGGGCTCCGTCACCACTTGTGCATACGGCGTGGACACGGACGGTCACACACACTTTAACTCGGTGGTGGAAATCAAAAAGGAACATAAAGTGTTGATGGTCAATAAAACCAGTAAGTTCAAGAAAGGCAAGGGGAAGAAGAACTTCAAGAAGGACGGCAAGGAAGTTGCCGCGCCCGGTAAGCCAGTTGCCGGGAAGAAGCCAAAGAATGGACCCAAGCCTGAGAGTGAGTGCTTTTATTGCAAAGGGAAGGGTCACTGGAAGCGGAACTGCCCCAAATACTTAGCGGACAAGAAGGCCGGCAACACTAAAGTATATGTGATATACATGTACTTGATGTGTACCTTACCAGTACTCGTAGTAGCTCCTGGGTATTTGATACCGGTGCGGTTGCTCATATTTGTAACTCAAAGCAGGAGCTGCGGAATAAGCGGAGACTGGCAAAGGACGAGGTGATGATGCGCGTCGGGAATGGTTCAAAGGTCGATGTGATCGCCGTCGGCAAGCTACCTCTACATTTACCTACGGGATTAGTTTTAAACCTCAATAATTGTTATTTAGTGCCAGCTTTGAGCATGAACATTGTATCTGGATCTCGTTTAATACGAGATGATTACTCATTTAAATCCGAGAATAATGGTTGTTCTATTTATATGAGAGATATGTTTTATGGTCATGCCCCGCTGGTCAATGGTTTATTCTTGATGAATCTCGAACGTGATGTTACACATATTCATAGTGTGAATACCAAAAGATGTAAGGTTGATGAGGATAGTCCCACATACTTGTGGCACTGCTGCATTGGTCACATTGGTGTCAAGCGCATGAAGAAGCTCCATGCTGATGGACTTTTAGAGTCACTCGATTATGAATCATTTGACACATGCGAACCATGCCTCATGGGAAAAATGACCAAGACTCCGTTCTCCGGAACAATGTAGCGAGCAACCAACTTATTGGAAATCATACATACTGATGTGTGCGGTCCAATGAGCGTTCAGGCTCGCGGAGGTTATTGTTATGTTCTCACTCTCACTGATGACTTAAGTAGATATGGGTATGTCTACTTGATGAAACACAAGTCTGAGACCTTTGAAAAGTTCAAGGAATTCCAGAATGAGGTAGAGAATCAACGTGACTGAAAAATAAAGTTCTTATGATCAGATCGTGGAGGAGAATATTTAAGTCACAAATTTGGTACGCACTTAAGGAAATGCCGAATCGTTTCACAACTCACGCCGCCTGGAACACCTCAGCGTAACGGTGTGTCCGAACGTCGTAATCGCACGCTATTGGATATGGTGCGGTCTACGATGTCTCTCACCGATTTACCGCTATCATTTTGGGGATATGCTCTAGAGAAAACTACATTCACTTTAAATAGGGAACTGTCTAAATCCGTTGAGACGACACCGTATGAATCATGGTTTGGGAAGAAACCTAAGCTGTCATTTCTAAAAGTTTGGGGATGCGATGCTTATGTCAAGAAACTTCAACCTGAAAAGCTCGAACCCAAGTCGGAAAAATGCGTCTTCATAGGATACCCTAAGGAAACCATTGGGTATACCTTCTACCTTGGATCCGAAGGCAAGATCTTTGTTGCCTAGAACGGGTCCTTTTTGGAGAAAGAGTTTCTCTCGAAAGGAGTAAGTGGGAGGAAAGTAGAACTCGATGAAGTACTACCTCTTGAACCGGCAAGTAGTGCATCTCAGGAAAATGTTCCTGTGGTGCCTACACCGACTGGAGAGGAAATTAATGATGATGATCAAGGTACTTCGGATCAAGTTGCTACTGAACTTCGTAGGTCCACAAGGACACATTCCACACCAGAGTGGTATGGCAACCCTGTCCTGGAAATCATCTTGTTAGACAACGGTGAACCTTTGAACTATGAAGAAGCGATGGCGGGCCCAAATTCCAACAAATGGCTTGAAGCCATGCAATCTGAGATAGGATCCATGTATGCAAACAAAGTGTGAACTTTGGCAGACTTGCCCGATGATCGGCGAGTGATATAAAACAAATGAATCTTTAAGAAGAAGACGGACGCGGATGGTAATGTTACCATCTATAAAGCTCGACTTGTTGCTAAGGGTTATCGACAAGTTCAAGGGGTTGACCATGATGAGACTTTCTCTCCCGTAGCGAGGCTGAAGTCCGTTTGAATCATGTTAGCAATTGCCGCATACTATGATTATGAGATATGGCAAATGGACGTCAGAACGGCATTCCCTAACGGCTATCTTAAGGAAGAACTGTATATGATGCAGACGGATGGTTTTGTCGATCCCGAGAATGCTAACAAGGTATGCAAGCTCCAGCAATCCATTTATGGGCTGGTGCAAGCATCTCAGAGTTGGAACATTCGCTTTGATGAGATGATCAAAGCGTTTGGGTTTATGCAGACTTATGGAGAAGCCTGCGTTTACAAGAAAGTGAGTGGGAGCTCTGTAGCATTTCTCATATTATATGTAGATGACATACTTTTGATGAAATGATATAGAACTTTTGGACAACATTAAGGCCTACTTGAACAAGTGTTTTTCAATGAAGGACCTTGGAGAAGCTGCTTACATATTAGGCATCAAGATCTATAGGGATAGATCGAGACGCCTCATAGGTCTTTCACAAAGCACATACCTTGATAAGATATTGAAGAAGTTCAATATGGATCAGTCCAAGAAAGGGTTCTTGCCTGTATTGCAAGGTGTGAGATTGAGCTCGGCTCAATGCCCGACCACGGCAGAAGATATAGAAGAGATGAGCGCCATCCCCTATGCCTCAGCCATAGGGTCTATTATGTATGCCATGCTGTGTACCAGACCTGATGTAAACCTTGCCGTAAGTTTGGTAGGAAGGTACCAAAGTAATCCAGGCAAGGAACACTGGACAGCGGTCAAGAATATCCTGAAGTACCTGAAAAGGACTAAGGACATGTTTCTCGTTTATGGAGGTGACGAAGAGCTCATTGTAAATGGTTACGTCGATGCTAGCTTCGACACAAATCTGGATGACTCTAAGTCACAAACCGGATACGTGTATATTTTGAATGGTGGGGCAGTAAGCTGGTGCAGTTGCAAGCAGAGCGTCGTGGCGGGATCTACATGTGAAGCGGAGTACATGGCAGCCTCGGAGGCAGCGCATGAAACAATCTGGATGAAGGAGTTCATCACCAACCTAGGAGTCATACCCAATGCATCAGGGCCGATCACTCTCTTCTGTGACAACACTGGAGCTATTTCCCTTGCCAAGGAGCTCAGGTTTCACAAGAAGACTAGGCACATCAAGCGTCACTTCAACTCCATTCGTGAAAATGTTCAAGATGGAGACATAGATATTTGCAAAGTGCATACGGATCTGAATGTCGCAGATCCATTGACTAAACCTCTTCCGTGAGTGAGGGAGTCTCGGATTAGGGGGTGTCCGGATAGCCGGACTATAACCTTTGGCCGGACTCCTGGACTATGAAGATACAAGATTGAAGACTTCGTCCCGTGTCCGGATGGGACTTTCCTTGGCGTGGAAGGCAAGCTTGGCAATACGGATATGTAGATCTCCTCCCATTGTAACCGACTCTGTGTAACCCTAGCCCTCTCCGGTGTCTATATAAACCGGAGGGTTTTAGTCCGTAGGATGAACAACAATCATACCATAGGCTAGCTTCTAGGGTTTAGCCTCTCTGATCTCGTGGTAGATCTACTCTTGTACTACCCATATCATCAATATTAATCAAGCAGGAGTAGGGTTTTACCTCCATCGAGATGGCCCGAACCTGGGTAAAAACATCGTGTCCCTTGTCTCCTGTTACCATCCGCCTAGACGCACAGTTCGGGACTCCCTACCCGAGATCCACCGGTCTTGACACCGACATTGGTGCTTTCACTGAGAGTTCCTCTATGTCGTCATCTTTAGGCCCGATGGCTCCTCCGATCATCAACAACAAAGTGGTCCAGGGTGAGACTTTTCTCCCCGGACAGATCTTCGTATTCGGCGGCTTTGCACCGTGGGCCAATTCGCTTGGCCATCTGGAGCAGATCGAAAGCTACGCCCCTGGCCATCAGGTCAGATTTGGAAGCTTGAACTACACGGCTGACATCCGCAGAGACTTCATCTTCGATGGATTCGAGCCATAGCCGGGTGCGCCGCACTCTCACGATGGGCATGATCTAGCTCTGCCGCCGAACAGTGCCCAGGAGGCTGCCCCAGTGTTCGCTCCGACCCTTAGCTCGGAGCCGACTGCGCCAATCGAGGACGGGTGGCTGGACACCGCCTCGGGGGCTGCAATCTCTACAGTGATCGAGCCGAACACTAGCCTTGTCCTTTGCGAAGCTCGTGGCTCCAAGGTGCCGGACTCCTATCCGGAATCCAAACCTCCTGCGCCCCTGCTGATCGAACCCGATTGGGCGCCGATCATGGAGTTCGCCGCCGCGGACATCTTTCAGCACTCTCCCTTCGGCGACATTCTAAATTCACTAAAGTCTCTCTCTTTATCAGGAGAGCCCTGGCCGGACTATGGTCAGCAAGGTTGGGATGCGGACGATGAAGAAATTCAAAGCCCACCCACCACCCACTTCATAGCCACTGTCGATGATTTAACCGACATGCTCAACTTCGACTCCGAAGACATCAACAATATGGACGACGATGCAGGAGACGAACAGGAATCAGCGCCTTTAGGGCACTGGACAACCACCTCATCTCACGATGTATACATGGTGGACACACCTAAAAGAAACGACGACGAGGAACGAAGGGGCGCAATGAGGGATCGTTCCCTCGAAAAGCAATCAAAGCGGCGGCGTAAGCGCCACGCCAAACCCCACCTCGACAGAGACCCAGCCATAGAGCAGGGCGAACCGGCGGACGACGAACATGCCATCGAGCAATCGTCAGAACAGGGCAACTTGGGTAAACAAACCGAACAACCCGTCCCCGTGAAGATAGTAGTCCGGACGACCTCACGCCGGAGAAGTTGCTGGAGCAGAAGAACCTCCACAAGAGGCTCGTCGCCACTGCGCGTAGCCTGAAAAAGCAGAAGTGGAAGCTCAAAACAGCGGAAGATGCACTCAAAATTAGATGGGGTAAAGTACTCAACACCGCAGACAAGTACGGCGACAGTCGCCACACAAAGAGCTATCCGAAGCGGAAATTACTGCCGGAATTTGATGAGGAGGCCTTAGAGCCCCCACAATCAAAAAATAAAGAAGACACCCGTTCGGATAGACAACCCTATGGCCAACATAGAGCGGCAAGGGGCACCGCACTCAAGCTGGCACGCGATCCGTGCAAGGATTCGCATCAAAAAGACGGCTCAGCCAGATCTATCTATGGGCCAAGAAAGCAAGCTCTAGTAAGCAATGCAACGCAACAAGTATCCGAACATCACGGCACACCCAAATACAGGGGTGCCGCACACCCCCTTTGTTTCACCGTTGAGGTGCTGGACCATGAATTTCCAGCGGGATTCAAGCCCGTAAACATAGAGGCATACGGCGGAACAACAGACCCTGGAGTCTGGATTGAGGACTATATCCTCCACATACACATGTCTAGAGGAGGTGACCTCCACGCCATAAAATACTTACCCCTCAAGCTCAAAGGGACAGCCCGACATTGGCTTAAAAGCCTTCCCGAAAACACCATCGGAAGTTGGGAAGAGCTCGAGGATGCTTTTCGGGCAAATTTTCAAGGGACCTATGTCCGACCTCCGGATGCATACGATCTAAGTCATATAACTCAACAACCCGGAGAGTCAGACCAGAAACTCTGGAACAGATTTCTTACTAAAAAGAACTGGATAGTCGACTGTCCGGATGCCGAAGCCTTAGCAGCTTTCAAACACAGCGTTCGAGACGAATGGCTCGCCAGACAACTCGGCCAAGAAAAGCCAAGAACAATGGCCGCATTAACAAGCCTCATGACCCGCTTTTGCACAGGAGAGGATAGTTGGTTGGCAAGAAGCAGCACCAGCGACCCAAGTACATCCGAAGTTCCGGATGAAAACGGGAAACCGCGACGTAGCAACGACCAGCGCCGAACCAAGGGAAACAGCCCGAAGAGCGCGACAGTCAACGCCGGATTCAAAAGCCCTCGGCAGAATCAGAAAAAGCTGCCCTCAAGGATAACAGGGATGAGCTATCTAACCTAAACAAAATCTTGGACAAAATATGCCAAATCCACAGTACTCCCGGGAAGCCTGCAAACCATACCCACAGAGATTGTTGGGTCTTCAAGCAATCCGGCAAACTCAACGCCGAACACAAGGGGCTCGACATACTAAGTGAGGACGATGACAAACCCCACAAGGAGAGCACCGGAGAACAAAAGAAGTTCCCACAAGAAGTCAAAACAGTAAACTCACTTCACGTGACACAAGGGAAAAACAGAGTCGCGCCTATAGAGATACGCGCCATATGGCCTGTCCAAGAGGAGTCCCGTCACTGGTTGTTACAACCAACCACCTTCGACCATCAAGATTACTCTAGAAGTATCCGGAACGCAGGCTGGACTGCCTTGATATTAGATCCGATAATTGACGGACTCCACTTTACACAAGTCCTAATGGACGGCGGCAGTGGTCTAAACCTGCTATATCAGGACACAATGCACAAAATGGGGATAAATCCAACAAAAAATCGCCATGGAAACACTTCCTTTCAAGGGGTAACGCCAGGCCCAGATACCCATTGTACGGGTTCTCTCCTGCTAGAAGTTATGTTCGGCTCCCCCGACAACTTCCACCGCGAAAAGCTAACCTTCCACATCGCCCCATTCACAAGTAGCTATCAAGCACTACTGGTACGCGAAGCTTTCGCCCGCTTTAATGCAATACCACATTATGCATCCCTTACGCTCAAAATGCCCAGTCCGCGAGGCATCATCTCATTAAAGGGAAATATCGAGTGTTCCTCGAGCGCGGAAGACTGTGCGGCTGCCTTGACAACCACACACTAAACCGGTGTCACTAACCAAAGCACCTAAACAGGTCGTTCAGACCCCGGACATGGCTAGACGAGCCCGGTGTAAACATACAGGGGCTTAATAGTCGCATACCCCCATACAAGGGGCTCCGTGCGTATACAACAAGAGACAATAAAGCTCAATTCTACCCATTTCCGAATTATACTTTGTTTATTTAATATAACATAGATTTTCGCACGATTGTTTTCAACTAAGTTCCTCTCTATTACAGCTGAACACCGTGCTACACCCGTCCAGGATACGGCACAACGGAGACACAGGCGCGGGCGTGCAGTAGGGACCCATTCCAAGGATTCTTTTCAGATTAAGACCCTGCGTAAACCTTTTTTACTGTCTCTTGTTGATTACATCCCCCGGTTTCTTTTTATAACCGAGGAGGAGGCTGGCGTCTTGGCATGTGGCCACGTCAGATATTTTGCGCGTACCTGGACACTAGGGGCTTCTTACCAAGGGCGTTGTTCAGCCCGTTTTAATAAAGACCGAATACCTTAGGGAGTGTTCGGCGTCGCGAGTTTGGCCTTATATGCATCAGCTCCGAATCATGTCTTTGGTCAAATGTTGGGTTTGCCCGGCTCCTGTGTTTTGCTGCCTTACGATCCGCTCTATCGGCTAAGGCGGCACCAGGAGAAGTACTGCGATTGTGCCCCGGTTCGGCCAGGCGAGCACCTCAGTAGAGAAAGCCGAAAACTGACTGTCATGATATAGCGTGAGACTGGTCAACCACTCGATGACCCGTCGGAATCTTTAGGATTCCTTCGCATTAATGAAGGGTCGTTTCCTGGTCAGGCACACACGCGCCCCGAATTCGGGTGAGCGCGGTTCCCCTAGGGGCTATATAGTAGCCTCACATTCAAACTCCTATGGCTAAGTGAAAGTGATAAAGCATTATAGTCCGGTTGCCTAGTTTGCTGCGCTATCACCTCCTTTATAGGACCAAGACGTTGGATCAAGTGTGAAAATCCGCCTTCTGCGAACACCCCCGCATTATATGCGTGGGGGCTGAAGCCGAAGACTGCCATCTTTCAGGTTATATACACATATACATTAACGGCCGCACATGAGGTATTCTAATTCTTGAAAGCACAAGTATAAAAAGCTTTTATATTCCATCGAAACATTGTTTTACAATGATACATGTTATTCGAACATAACATCCTTCGAGCACTGCGTCTCTATTAAACGAGCGCCCTACAGAACCTCCTGAAAATAGTGCTCGGCAGGTACTTGGCTTTCGTCCGAATCTTGGGTGCAACAGCACTGGCCTTCATATCTGCCCAGTATGTCTTGACACGGGCAAGAGCCATCTGTGCACCCTCTATGCACGCCGACCTCTTCATTGCATTAATATGCGGCACCGCACCGAGGAACTGTTGCACCAAGCTAAAATAGCTCTTCGGCTCGGGCCTTTTCGGCCACAGATTACTCACGACATACTTCATGGCGAGTCCGGATAACCTATTCAGCTCCGCCCATGCGGCCAAACGATCGGATACTGAAAGTGGGCACTCTGGATTGGGGAACTGCGACCAAAAAAGCTTTTCCACTTCGTGGTCATTTTGATCGCGGAAGTGTTCGGCCGCGTCCATGGCACTCGCCGCCAAGTCCAGGTAAGTGTTCGCCGCACTCCACTTCCGGTCCAACGGAGCATATTTAGGATCCCCGAACTTCATCGGCAGCATATAGGGCTTTCCAGCCGTGATATCTCCGGCCTGACGTAGCTCCTCCTTCATTGCTCTCATCGCAGAGCGAGTATCCTTGGCCTCGGTAGTGACCTTCTCTAGGTCCTTCTGTGCCACCCGATCTTCTTTTTCAAGAAGCTTGCAGCGGTCGGCAGCATTCTTCAACTTTACAGCCATTTCAGCCATTTCCTTCTTGCTTTGGCAGTGAGCAGCCTGTTCGGCTTTCAGCTCTTTAGTCGCCTTTAAGGTAGCCGCATCGCTTTTCCTGGCCTGCTCCTTGGCTCGGGCAAGTTCCGCCCGAAGGTTCTCCATGGCAGCGGAACCATCTGCATCAAGCACATATGTTGTAAGGTATGGGCATCAAGCTCCTCTTACCAGGTGTCTTCGGAGAAACTACATACCTTGTGCCTCGTCAAGCCGCTTGTTGACAAGCGCGATGTCGGCATCTGCCACGTCAAGTTGCCGCTTTAGCTCGGCAAATTCATCAGTCCGGCCAGCCACCGAACACTTCGCCACCTACATAGGAAAGGCGCAATATTATACCTGGGATTATGATCCTCGGCGCGCCGTCATTTTTGACAACGCACCGAGTCTCAGGGGCTACTATCTATACAGAGCGCATCTTATATATGCGGATCTGTCAAAAGGTACATCATTTCACGTACCTCAAAACCTGTCAGTAAACTCCTGACGGCCTCGTACAACCCGCTCTCCACGGATGAAATCCTTCCAATCATCGTATCCATCAACGCACGGTGTTCTTCTGAGATAGATGCTCGCCCGAGCAGATCCTTCAGCTCCTTCGACCGTGCACCGGACGGTGCCGGACTCGTCCGATAGCCTTTCTCGAATGCCGGACACGGAGGGCCTTGGAGGGCCATACGACTACCTTCCGGCCCTGTCGGATTCAGAGAAACCCTCCGTGACGACACCTCAGGGTTGCCCGCCTCGCGAAGCGGTACGGCAGGGGGAGGCGTCCCGCTCTCCATCATCTCCGGACGAAGATCCCCAGAAGATGAGCTCTGTTGAGAAGGGCTAAGATCCGAACTACAAGGTACAATTTTGGTTATCTTCCTCAGAAATAGAATAGGGATGTCTCATTTTAAAACCCCCCTCTTTACTTATGGGTCGGTGGAGAGCTGATCCCCTTGGGGACGCAGTGCGACCGAGGCACCTCCCGGCGCCGGACCCTGTGAAGAAGATTTCTTCCCCCGCTTTGAGGCCATAGCCTCCGGGTCTTCAAAGGCGGTCCTCTTCTTCCCCTGGTTAGAGGAATTCTCGATTCCTCCTTTCCTGACAGCCTCCTTCACGGAGGCGGTAGCTCCCTTGTTCCCCTCTTCGCCTTCTTCCAAAGGCGCAACCTCCAGCATCCTGGTTAACACGGGATCTGGCGTAGTCTCGGGGAGGGGGGCCGGACACCTGATTAGCTTTGCTTTCGCTATCCACTCCTGTTTAAGGGACAACTCTTTTAAAAGGGCAATTCTATGATAAATATGCGGATAGCGTGTCCGGGTACAGGGCTACTTACTTGAGTATCTGGGTGATTGCAGCTCAGACCTGCGTCCTCGGACGAGTCCGGACACATTGCTTGTAGTCCAAAGAACAATTTGTACATCTCCACGGGCGTCGGGCCTATAAAATGTTGGAGGGCTCGCGGTCCTTCCGGATTAAACTCCCACGGGTGGAGGGGGCGATGTTTGCAGGGCAGGAGCCGGCGAATCAACATAACCTGCGTCACTACGGCCAGATTGATATCTCTTTCTAGGAGATCTCGAACGCGTCCCTGCAACAAGGGCACGTCCTTGGACGGCCCCCAGTTAAGCCCTTTATTGACCCATGACGCTAGTTGTGGAGGGGGACCCGAGCGAAAAGCAGGTGGCGCTACCCATTTGGTGCCCCTGGAAGCTGTGATATAAAACCACTCTCGTTGCCATAAGCCGAACTCCTCTCGAAACGAGCCCTCGGGCCATGGAGCATCGGCAATCTTGCTTATAACAGCACCTCTGCACTTTGCGTGCTCCCCCTCGATCATCTTCGGCTCTACTTTGAAGGTCTTAAGCCACAATCCGAAGTGAGGAGTAATATGGAGGAAGGCCTCGCACACGACAATGAACGCAGAGATATGGAGGATGGACTCCGGAGCTAAGTCGTGAAATTCCAGCCCGTAATAAAACATGAGCCCCCTCACGAAGGGGTCCGTCGGGAAGCCTAGCCCCCAAAGAAAGTGAGATGCGAACACCACGCTCTCACCGGGCTTGGGAGTGGGAATAACCTGCCCTTGAGCAGGAAGCCTGTGCGAAATTTCGCCAGTTAGATACCTGGCATCTCTTAACTTTAACACGTCTTCTTCCGTAACGGAGGAAGGCATCCACCGGCCTTGAAGGTCGGAGCCGGACATCATCAAAGATCCGAAGCGCCTGAATCTGGAGCTTTGGGTGTTGGAACTCAAGGCGAGAGGTGGATTTGATTGAGATTGAGAGAAAGGAGTCGAGCCTTGGTCTCTTTATAAAGAGGTTGAATACCAAGATCCCTCCCCGCGACCATTTGGGACTCACCTTCGATTGAGGAGACATACCAACAGGCACGATTGGGTTACCCACGCCCGTATTGATGAGATTCCCGGAATAAGGTGACACGATCTCTGCTTTGACAAGACTTGCCAAGGAAACCGCCTCGCTAAACGTGCTGAGGTGGGACAGTAAAATGATTGTAATAAAGGCTTGGCCGTGGCATGATGTCACGCTGCAGAATACGTCAGCAGATTAGATTTGTACAAATATTATTCTCTCTACGGTGGTATGTGGAACTTATTTTGCAGAGCCGGACACTATCCTTGTGTTCAAAATCTTCTATGAAGTATTCGGAGGAGGAACCCGCCTTGCAATGCCGAAGACAATCTGTGTGCCGGACTCGTCGTCATTGAAGCCTGGTTCAGGGGCTACTGAGGGAGTCCCGGATTAGGGGGTGTCCGGATAGCCGGACTATAACCTTTGGCCGGACTCCTGGACTATGAAGATACAAGATTGAAAACTTCGTCCCGTGTCCGGATGGGACTTTCCTTGGCGTGGAAGGCAAGCTTGCTATACGGATATGTAGATCTCCTCCCATTGTAACCGACTCTGTGTAACCCTAGCCCTCTCCGGTGTCTATATAAACCGGAGGGTTTTAGTCTGTAGGACGAACAACAATCATACCATAGGCTAGCTTCTAGGGTTTAGCCTCTCTGATCTCGTGGTAGATCTACTCTTGTACTACCCATATCATCAATATTAATCAAGCAGGAGTAGGGTCTTACCTCCATCGAGAGGGCCCGAACCTGGGTAAAAACATCGTGTCCCTTGTCTCCTGTTACCATCCGCCTAGACGCATAGTTTGGGACCCCCTACCCGAGATCCGCCGATCTTGACACCGACATCGAGCAAAACATGATCAGCACCAGAACTCTATGGGTGTTCGATTCATCACAATGTAACTAGATTATTGACTCTAGTGCAAGTGGGAGACTGTTGGAAATATGCCCTAGAGGCAATAATAAAATGATGATTATTATATTTCCTTATTCATGAAAATTGTCTATTATTCATGCTATAATTGTGTTATCCGGAAATCGTAATACATGTGTGAATACATAGACCACAACATGTCCCTAGTGAGCCTCTAGTTGACTAGCTCGTTGATCGACTGATAGTCATGGTTTCCTGACTATGGACATTGGATGTCATTGATAATGGGATCACATCATTAGGAGAATGATGTGATGGACAAGACCCAATCCTAAGCATAGCACAAGATCGTGTAGTTCATTTGCTAGAGCTTTTCCAATGTCAAGTATCTTTTCCTTAGACCATGAGATCGTGTAACTCCCGGATACCGTAGGAGTGCTTCGGGTGTACCAAACATCACAACGTAACCGAGTGACTATAAAGGTATACTACAGGTATCCCCGAAAGTATCTGTTGGGTTGACACGGATCGAGACTGGGATTTGTCACCCCGTATGACGGAGAGGTATCTCTGGGGCCACTCGGTGATGCATCATCATAATGAGCTCAATGTGACCAAGTGTTTGGTCACGGGATCATGCATTACAGTACGAGTAAAGTGACTTGCCGGTAACGAGATTGAACGAGGTATTGGGATACCGACGATCGAATCTTGGGCAAGTAACGTACCGATTGACAAAGGGAATTGTATACGGGCTTACTCGAATCCTCGACATCGTGGTTCATCCGATGAGATCATCGTGGAACATGTGGGAGCCAACATGGGTATCCAGATCCCGCTGTTGGTTATTTACCGGAGAGTCGTCTCGGTCATGTCTGCATGTCTCCTGAACCCGTAGGGTCTACACACTTAAGGTTCGGTGACGCTAGGGTGGTAGAGATATTAGTATGCAGTAACCCGAAAGTTGTTCGGAGTCCCGGATGAGATCCCGGACGTCACGAGGAGTTCCGGAATGGTCCGGAGGTGAAGAATTATATATAGGAAGTCAGGTTTCGGCCATCGGGAAAGTTTCGGGGGTCACCGGTATTGTACCGGGACCACCGGAAGGGTCCCGGGGGTACACCGGGTGGGGCCACCTATCCTGGAGGGCCCCATGGGCTGAACTGGGAGGGGAACCAGTCCCTGGTGGGCTGGTGCGCCCCCCCTTGGGCCCCCTGTGCCTAGGGTTGGAAACCCTAGGGGTGGAGGCGCTCCACCTGGCTTGGGGGGCAAGTTTCCCCCCTGGCCGCCGCCCCCCCTTGGAGATTGGATCTCCTAGGGCCGGCGCCCCCCCCCTAGGGGCCCTATATAAAGAGGAGGGGAGGGAGGGCTGCGCACCCATGCTCCTGGCGCCTCCCTCTCCCTCTGCAACACCTCTCCCTCTCGTAGAGCTTGGCGAAGCCCTGCCGAGATCGCTGCTGCATCCACCACCACGCCGTCGTGCTGCTGGATCTCCATCAACCTCTCCTTCCCCCTTGCTGGATCAAGAAGGAGGAGACGTCTTCCCCAACCGTATGTGTGTTGAACGCGAAGGTGCTGTCCGTTCAGCACTAGGATCATCGGTGATTAGGATCACGACGAGTATGACTCCCTCAACCCCGTTCTCTTGAACGCTTCCGCTCATGATCTACAAGGGTATGTAGATGCACTCCTCTCTCTCGTTGCTAGATGAACTCCATAGATTGATCTTGGTGAAGCGTAGAAATTTTTTATTTTCTGCAACGTTCCCCAACAGTATGGGCTTCCGAGATATACACTGTTTCAACCTGGCGCTATTAGCTAAACAAGCGTGTCATCTTCTTGATAATCCTGAATCTTAATGTGCAACCATCTTGAGAGCTAAGTGTTTCCCTGAGGGAGATTTGATGAACGCAAGTTTAAAGAAGAGATCCTCTTTTACTTGGCAAAGCATTATGGCGGGAGTGAACTCTTTGAGAAATGGTTATACCTGGCGAGTTGGAAATGGACAAAACATCGATATTTGAAGAGATGCATGGATTCCAATTTGTGCGAATAGGAAAATTATTACTCCTAGAGGTGGGAAACTTCTGTCAAATGTGGTTGATCTTATTGATCCAATCACGAATTTTTGGGATGAAGATTTAGTGAGACAAACTTTGTTGCAAATTGATGTGCAAAGGGTCCTCGCGATTCCCCTTCCTATGCATAATATGTCGGATTTCATTGCCTGGAGCTATACAAAAATTGGTGTATTCACAGTTCGATCAGCTTATTTGGAGGAATGGAACCAACAACACGGGAGGAAATTGCAATATACTAATGGTATGGGTTGAATCAATGTCAATCATGGGGTAATATTTGGAAATTATTATGTCCGGCAAAGGTAAAAATATTTATTTGCGAATGTTGCATGGAACTCTACCATGTCGTGTTACGCTTGCCAATAGACATATGAAAGTTTCGTCCCTTTGTCCATCATGCTCGAATGGGCAAGAAGATACAAAACACATCTTGTTTCTATGTCAGAAGGCAAAACAGATTTGGGGTAAGCTGGGGATGTACGAGGTAATTAAGAAAGCTTGTGTTACTGATCATGCGGATGAGGCGGTTCTTGAATTCTTACTTCTTATGCCGCACCAAGAACTATCTATATTAGGTTGCCAGAATGCAGGTGAATTAATCGCGATAACCGCTTGGTATTTATGGTGGGAGAGACGCATGTTGGTTCATGAAGGAAAGTCTCAAGATGTGAACCAGATTTCGATGGGGGTTCGTGCTATAACGACAAACTATGTGAATGCCCACTCCCCTAGTGCGACTAGTAGAAAAGAAGGATGGAGCCGACCTCCTATGGGTTTTGTTAAACTAAATGTTGATGCTTCTTTTGACCATGGTCTGCTCAGGGGCACTGCAGGTGTTGTACTCACAGATGATAAAGGAAAATTCATTGTTGGCGGAAATTGAAGATCGATTGGTGTGCTGATGTACTAACAGCAGAAGTGATGGCTCTTAGGTTTGGTTTAATTCTTGCACAAAAGGCGGGATGCAATCGTCTTATTATTAACTCTCATAATATGGAAGTCATTTGACACAATGAAGAATGGAGGACAATCGGCGGGAGTTGCGGCGGCAGTCTTCAAGGATTGCTACTTCATGTCATGTGATTTTCAATTGACTAGATTTGAACATTGTATAGGGTAGCTAATAAGGTTGCTCATGAACTTGCTAGGCTAGCGAAAGTTTCTGTAACTAGAGATTGGTTTGAGGAGCCTATAGAGAATATTATACCTCTTCTTATAGACGATGTAACCATTGTTTCCAATTAATAAAATGAATGTTTTCTTTCAAAAAAAAACATGCAGGCACAACTCTCTAAACCTGTATAATAGGCAGATCACTTCATCTGCTCCATGTGGGATCAATATCTTTACTTTGAAAATGTACAATCAAACTTGTGCTAGGTTTAGCTTCCTGTAGGGTCGCAACCACCAGGACCTCTCGCGTCGCCTCCCCCGCGGGCGGCTCGGGAGGGCTCAGCCGCCGTCACCGCCTAGTAACCCTCCAGCGCCCTTCTCCCCCTCCGACACTGCTGATGGTCGGCGCTGGGCAAAGCCCGTGCGTGCGACGCGGCAGCGGAGGGTCTCTCCTCCCTCTCTCGGATCCGAGGCGGCGCAGGCGTCCTGATCTGCGGGGTGCGGCCCTCCCGACGGTGTGGAGGATCCAGGAGGCGGCGGGCTCGCGGCGGTGCGCGGGCGCCCAGATCCATGGGTGTGGGATTGCCGGCAGCGTGCGGGCTCCCGGCGGTAGCGGGATCGGTCGACGGTGGGCTTGGGCATTGGCGTCGCCTGCGCAGTGCCGTATCTCGTCGCTCGTGGCGGATCTCGCCACTCCGCCCATCGAGGAGGAACCTGGACCTAGGGCGGCGGCCCCGTTAGGCATGGCGACGACGCCCTCGGCTGGCGACGTTCGTGGGGGATGGACGGACGGCGTCTTGACCGCGTAGGCGGTGAGTTGCCGGTGGACCTCCTCCGCGCTGCAGGCTCTCTCCTGCTGCACTTGGTGGCTTACGATCGCAGTCATTGGCCTCAGTGCGTTCGCGGGGGCTTGTAGAGGTGACATCGGACCGGAGGAAACTCTGGATGACTCGTTCATCCCGACGGTGACAACAACCAGGGTCGTCATTCTCCTTCTTGTAGGCGCCGTTGAGGTCCCTGCCCTCCACCCCGACCCCATGCCCGGGTGAAAACCCAAAATCTCCTTAGATTGGGCGGCGGCGGCACTGCGTGTGTCGTACCCTTCTTTGAGGCGCCGCCTGAGGCGTTTGGGTGCTCGGTTAGAGGAACTGTAGGCAGAGGGGATGGGACCAGTGGCAGCAGGTGGTGTTCACGAAGGAGGAGCGGCGTGGCATCTGGCACGTCGACAACGGCGGGTCTCAGCGGCATGGAGCGGCGGGGTCTCACCGGTGGGCTGTGATGATAGACGAGCACAGGATGGTGGCGTTGTCTGGCGTCGTGGACGGCAGCTAGACCGGGCAGGGTCGATGCGTCAGTACAGCTTTGAAGATGGATCGGTGGAAGACGGTGGCGGCAGCCTCGGTGAGTGCGCTGGACTAGTGTGTGACCCAGTCCAGGTATGTGGCTGGGATGGGGCATCCGGCACTAGATGTTAGGATTTGGTGTGGTGTCTGTTTTATATTAGGCTCGGACATTAGGTACCACTACATCAAGGGGATAAGAGTAGCGACAGGTTTTGCCTAGAGGGTGGCTTCAAGTTTACTGACGTACTTCCTTATAAGGTCTTTTATGAATAAATAATAAAATGGCCGCATGCATCATCGATATGCAGAGGCCGGGGGTGCACCCTCCTTTTCTAAAAAAACAACCAACCTTGTGCACTTGTAGAACATCACCTGGCTACCGCACAAGACCCGCGCACCTGGCTACCCAAGTTTTCAGGCAGTGCTATGACAGCTCCATAGTTCCCCGACATATTATTTAGAACAACAAATACCTATGGCTCCATCAAAGTCCCTATACTCTAGAACAATCAATACTATGGATTTGTCAATCCTAATTTTGTTGGATCACACACAAATTAGCATCATCATGTCTTTCTGTGACACGAAAGAAGCTCTACCTCCCATGGCCGCCATATGACTGATGAGGATCCTCGTCTTGTTCCCCATGATCAGAGCGCTGAGAGCCTCTTGCACCATCCTACTCGGGTCGAATTTAATGGACGATGGAAAAACTGACCTCGTCGAGCAGGATGATGGGCCGTTCTTTAGCACATTGCGGGTGATAGTAATCCGCTATTTCTGCCAAAGATTTGAATGAGTCACACTCAAAGGTGCACAATTTAGTTAGAATATCTACTAAATTAGTTTGTCATATCTAAGATACTAGTAAATACATACATGCAAGGACGTTGATATTTGGCATAATATTACTCATACCTTGATATTAGGTAGAATATTAATTGCATGTCAATTATGTGATTAGCGTTGATATTGATAGTTCGTATGATATTAATTGCACGCTAAAGATGTTGAGTGCTCACCATTGAAGCAATCAAGGTGTTGGATAGACATGATTTTACGGCTGGGATTAGTTGAATCTCTCCCTTTGGGCCTTTTTATGGTAGTAAATAACTAATAATATTAAATGCAGACAATCTGAAAGATATAACCTTATTTAAGTGAACCAGGAGTAAATGCTCTCTAGCTACGAGTGTGTATATAAAGATACAATTGTGTATGATTGTTGACGCCCAAACAGAAACGGGGATAAGAGGTTTGAGTCTCATCTTATGGAGGGAAAAGCTATTCTTCTCTGCCTTATGGTGCTTGTGCAGCTAGGAAATTCTGTTCATGTCGGTATGGAATCGCTTTCGTTGTCCCTGTACATGTTTCCTTTCTCCTCTCGAACATCGTAGAATAATATTGTCAGTTGAGATGCATGAATTTCTTTCAATTTTTTTAATTATGTATGTTCTTGTCTACAGACAAATGTAGGGCGGTAATTGCCTTTTCAGGCACCACATGCATAGAACTATCCTGCATGTTGGCCTGCCAGAAGTCCTTCGGAGATCATGCCGTAAACTCGGCATGTAGGCTGATTGGCCTAGCCACATTGAATTGTTACTGCAAGGTCTGTGACTAGAGTTGCACTGAACCATTGTACGTATCAAATAATGGATAATGATGAGATCCAGCAAAAAAATCCTCTTTGTGACATGCATGTGAGATTGTATATTGATCACCAATTTTTTT